>NC_084996.1:23080582-23105582 GCF_963854185.1 Sardina pilchardus | reverse complement strand
TTTTTTCAACCCCCACATTGGGTGCCCCATTACACAATTTGTAAACCAAATGTTTGACAAATGGTTATGTCTCTCTACAGAAGTGTTTAAGCTGTCTTTGGAAAAGTAATTAAGAGGTGTCTATATTGCTTTTTTGTTGGAAGTATTGTAACACAAAACTGAAAAATGATCAATTTGGATGATATTGTATCTCCCCATTACAGAGGTATGACAAGCTATACCAATGAATTAAACACATCTCCAGAAAGAGTATGGAATGGGCTTTCAGACTGTGAAATTTCAAGATGGTATTATGGCTATGGTTATTGAAATGTTATTTTTGAAATATTGGTCTACTATAACAACACATTGCTGATATCCATAAACAGTGACATCTAGTGACATTAAATAGTGACAGCAGCAATTTATTTCGGAAACACAGGAAATATTTTATTGGTTCATCAATCAGCAAGTAAATGAAAAAATAAATGTTTAACAGCATGAGACATAAGCATCTGATACTTAGGAATAAGACAAGGATTATGAAATCATGAAATAATAGCACAAAAAACAACGCTAATTGTTGTAATAGACCAATATTTAAAAAATAAAATTTAAATAACTGCAGCCATAATACCATCTTGAAATTTCACAGTCTGAAGGCCCATTTCATACTCTTTCTGGAGATGTGTTCAATTCATTGGTATAGCTTGTCATACCTCTGTAATGGGGAGATACAATATCATCCAAATTGATCATTTTTCAGTTTTGTGTTACAATACTTCCAACAAAAAAGCTATATAGACACCTCTTAATTACTTTTCCAAAGACAGCTAAAACACTTCTGTAGAGAGACATAACCATTTGTCAAACATTTTGTTTACAAATTGTGTAATGGGGCACCCAATGTGGGGGTTGAAAAAAAATCTGCAATTTTTCTTCTGATTTCACAAGATTGAAACACAGTCAGTATCAACACATATGGCCTACGAATGAATATGTGGAATCTATAGGTAGCAATCATTATTCACAGAAAATTTGAAGTCTTTAGCTTGAACACTTTTTGAGATAATGACATCTGAACTTTGCTGCAGATTTAGATGAGGACGCCAATGTGCCAAAAATCAGAAGGGGGGTACCATGTTCAAAAACGTTTTTCTCTGGATGTATTAGGTAAACCAATCTAATATTTTGGCTAAGTTAGTTTAAATGGTTACTCTTTAGGTGGTCAAATTTTGAAGGAAATGTGAGATGGTCAAGCAGAAGGCATTTGTTGAATTGAGGTGGAATGACCCATCAGTGTTTGAGTGGTGTGTGTTGATGTGTGTTTGGTGTGGTGTGGTACTAACATGTGTTTGATATGACATTGGTGTTTGATCTGTGTGTTAATGTGTGTGTTTTTGATAGTGTTTGATGTGTAGTCGGTGTGTTTTGGTGTGGTCTGTGAGTGTGTGGTCTTGGTCTTGTGTAGTATTGATGTGTGAGAGGTGTGATGTTTATGTGGAAGGGGTGTGTTTTTGGTGCGGTCCTTGATCACGTGGTGTTGGTCTTGTGTGTTGTTGATGTGCAAGAGGTGTGAAGTTGATGTGTTTTTGGTGAGGTCTTGGTCTTGTGTGTTGCCATTGTGTAAGAGGTGTGTGTGTGTGTGTGTGTGTGAGTGTGACATTGATGTGATCCTGGTGTGGTGTTGGTCTGTGTGTTGTCATTGTGTAACAGGTGTGTGTGTGTGTGTGTGTGTGTGTGTGACATTGATGTGTTCCTGGTGTGGTGTCGGTCTTGTGTGTTGCCAATGTGTTAGAGGTGTGTGTGTGTGTGTGTGTGTGTGTGTGTTGTCATTGTGTTAGAGGTGTGATATTAATGTGGTCTCTGTAATGTTCACACCTTCTCTGCACTCAGCACACGGAGGGCTTTAAGAAGCGCTGGTTCACCATGGACGACAGGAGACTCATGTACTTCAAAGACCCTATGGTGAGAGTGCTGCCCTCTCCAGCAGCTGCCTGTGCTCTGGGGCTGACTGGTTGTTTCTTGTGTATTAGCCCCATTGTATATAAGCTGCAGGACACTGTTTTATGCAAGTTAAAAGAAAACATATTAATACCATATTAACTGCCCCCATGTATAATCCCCTTAGCTGAAGAGATGTAGCAAAATCAATGTATAAGCCGTGGCTATCATCATCATGGATCCTGTGACCCTCTCTCTCTCTTGCTTTCCCTCTCTCTCTTGCTTTCTCCCTCTTCCTCTCTCTCTCTCTCTCTCTCTCTCTCTCTCTCTCTCTCTCTCTCTCTCTCTCTCTCTGCTCCCGTAGGATGCGTATGCGCGTGGGGAGGTGTTCATTGGCAGTAAGGAGAACAGCTACACGGTCCTGGCGGGTCTACCACCGGCCACCCAGGGCTACCACTGGCACTTTGGCATCACCATAGTAACCCCTGAGCGCAGGTTCCTGCTGGTGTGCGAGACGGAGGCGGAGCAGCTGAGCTGGATCGCCGCGCTCCAGAAGGTCATCAACCGTCCCATGATGCCGCAGGAGTACGCAGGTGAGCGCCTCCCTCAGTCGCCCACCAATCACTGAGTAGATCCATAAGTAAGTAAGTAAGTAAGTAACTTATTTGTATAGCGCATTTAACGTGCACAGAGTGCAACCCAAAGCGCTTTACACAAGACAGAGACAGTGCCGAACGGAGTGGCGTAGTCGCCAGCGCACCTGTGACACCAAGACATACAAGACAGTCAAACAAACAAAAATAAAATAAATAATAAAAACAAACAAAAACAGAAAAGTCCACGTCAACGCGGCCCAACTGACTGCATCCCAGCAAGAGTCAGCGCGCTGTCAGATATTGACACTGATGTTCCGAAATGAATCCAATTTAGACAATATTCTGACATGTTGACAGCATTTTATGTTTGCCTTTAGCTGAACATGGTCATACTCAGAATAAGCAATAATTATTTCAAATTAACAGGCGTGTTGTAGGGCAGTGCAATTAATCGATTTTAAATCGTAATCGTAATTATGTGTTTAAATCGATATTAAAATGTGAAATCGTAAAATCAATTTTTCACTTTAACTAGGGTAAATACAGTACTTATGTTTGCAAGTGTTGCATTTTGTGGCAAAAGTTCAATACTTTTTCTTAATATTAGTAATTAAAAATGAATTATTAATAATTAACATTGTTTAATAAGAGCAAGATTTGGGCTTAAATCCCAATGGGGAAATTATTTGCAAAATAATCAATAAAAAACAGTGTATTTGATATAATTTCTTGCCTTTTGTCATTTCACAAAACAATCGTAATCGTAATCGAAAATCGAAAATCGGATTTTGAGAAAAGAAATCGAGATTTTATTTTTGGATTTTCTGCCCTAGTGTGTTGTATGCATGGTTACCTTAATCACATCATAATATCCTATTTGAATATTCATCGGTGCAGAAACTTTTACTGACTGAAGTGTGTTTGCTGTTAGTAGTGGGACTACGCTGTGTTCCATATACATCTGTGTGTTATTTCTGCCCGCAGTGGAGGCGCACTTCAAGCATAAGCCCTGAGGGGGGCGCTGTTTGCCTGTGGTGGGAGAGCGCTGCATGACCCAGAGGGAACCGTGGCGGGCCTCAGGGGCTGGAGGCGTGAGGATGCCCAGGATCAGGGTCTGAGAGAGGGGTCAAGGGTCAGCGCAGACCAGACCAGACCCACCCCGTTGACCCCGTTGACCTCAGCCAAGAGACAAGCTGGACCTTCCTCACTGTGTTGTGTTGTGTCCGCCTGTGCCTGTTATCGCCAACAGCCTACGCTCCCCTCGCTGTCCCTTTGTCTATAGCTATCTTTCTCTCTCTAGCATTTCCTTTTTCTTTTTCTCTCTCTCTAGCAAATACAGTACACACACCCACCCACACACACACAGATTTCAATACACTAGATCTCTTGAGCTCTCAAGTAGTGAACGTCATGTTTTGCCCCCGTACTCTTGCACTGACTCCAGCTCAGTTGTCCAGTGCATCAGACTGTGTCTCCGCTGCATCCAGTGAAGCTTCGTAACGGAACTGCTCAACAAAACAAAACTCCTCGATGACCATCAGAAATAAACGGACATGCTGAAGAATAAAAAAAAAAATCACTGGACATTTGCATCCACAACTCGACAGTATCTGCACGCGCTTTTGAAGTACACACACACGCGTGCTTTTGAAGTACACAACCTGTGTGTGTGTGTTGAGCAGGTGGCCACCTGCTGTCGTTGCGTCACCCTGTGTGTGTTTACTGCTAGAACATGGCATTGTTGATCTGAACAGCTCCCATGTGTCTGTGCTGCTGCTGCTCCTGCAGGAACCATAAAGGTTCCTACATAAAGGTTCCCCCCCTTCGGCCTACAGTACGCACGGCCTACAGTACGCACGGCCGCAGTCTGGAACTCTGCACCTCCTGCCCATCGTGAGAGCGTAACTAAGGTTGCGTGTGAGAGCGTAACTAAGGTTGCGTGTGAGAGCGTAACTAAGGTTGCGTTTGAGAGCGTAACTAAGGTTGCGTTTGAGAGTGTAACTACGGTTGCGTGTGAGAGTGTAACTAAGGTTGCGTTTGAGAGCGTAACTAAGGTTGGGTGTGAGAGTGTAACTAAGGTTGCGTGTGAGAGCGTAACTAAGGTTGCGTTTAGGAGTGTAACTACGGTTGCGTGTGAGAGTGTATCTTTCTAAGGTTGCACGTGAGAAGTGTACAGTAACTAAGTTTGCGTATGCTTAAGAAACTCCGCTCTGCTTTGCTTTCCTCTTTTCCAAAGGAACAGGAGCAGCATCTTCCAAGTGCAGTGGTACGTGTCAGTAATGTGCAGTAGCGCTCTAAGAAGGGTTCTCGTCTGTGTTTATTTATTATGCTTGTGCCCAGAGCTGTTACTGGTGCAGTTGTGAATCTGAAGCATCGGACATGATGACTGTATTAACTGTACCTGACAATAAGTACTTTGGGCATGGGTCACTGTAATAGCCAGTGCAATGTACTGTATGTTTATATTATACGTTTTAAAACTATACCATCATGTAACTGTAAATGCTACTCACAAGCAGATGTGGTTGGTTAAGTCAGCTTAACTTATAGCCGTGGCTCAGATGGCAATAATGGTAGCCTACTGATGGAAGTTCCCACAGGTTAATGAGCGATGTCTAACGTCCACAGTTACAGACATAGACATAGACATTGAGGCGTGACTAACAGTCAAGAGGGGATGAACGAGAGCAGATATACACCACGATGTACTACAGACTATATTGCAAGGACGTGTGTTATGAGGCGTCTCAGAGATTGTTCGAAGGATTCATTAATAATATATTAAAGGGTATTTAATGAGGTCTAGCACTGTGCGAGACCGGGAGAATGACATCACCATTATAACGCCAACTGCAGTGTTGTTTCGATGTTGATTTTGAATGCAGTCACTATATGCAAATGAAAATGTGGATCAATGTAGCAAATACATGCCATTGCCAGCGCAGTGTGTTGTAATACTGATCATGTATAATGTCCAGGGTTTTGGGTTGCCAAAGATTTCCATGTTTCTCTCTTCTCTCCCACTAGGGGGCGATAGAAGCAAAGGTTTGCGAGTGGCAATCTGATATTGTGTTGGAGCTGTTCATTATGCACAGGTACAAAAGAGTGGCAGAGTTGACTTCAGTTCTAGATGTTGAAAGCATTACTGTGTTAAAGTTTTGACAATTTCAGTTCTCACTGCAAACAACAATATTAAAGACTGCCCAAGATTTTTCTTGTCAGAGTGGCATTAAAACTTTATTGAAGATGAAAATCACTGTACATTGAAGTAGTGTGAAAAATGGCGTACACAGGCAATGTTTTACGAGCTCTAGATTCATATGACTGGCAAAAACATCACGTTAACTGAACAGCAGAATAATAAGAGAGGACCGACAGTGTCAGTCTAACAATCCCGATAACAGTTCATTTGTAACAGTTCATCTCTAATTTCTACATAAGGCAAGCACATGAAAACAAACCCATTACTTTTTCTCCACAGAAGGCAAACATAAGAAGAGTTTAATATTGCATTACATTAGATAAGAATTGGTGGACTAAAATGGACGTGTGCCGTGTTTCTGAGACGAATGAAACAGTAATGCTCAAGAAACGACTATCAACAAAACTAGATTTTAGAGCTATCGCCAAGAGATTATTAGGCTATTCAGTATTCAGAAAGAAATTCGTCAGAATTAATCTGTACATCACATTACACGTCATTATAGAAAATGAAGAATTTATTTACGCCATTTCATTTTATTAAGAAAGCACAACTTATCTCCCGGATACAGCTTTATGTGGTTTAATACAGCAGTTCTACTGTTCTACAGCCAGAGTTCTAGACATCTACACACACACACACACACACACACACGTAATGCCCCTTCATCTTTAACAGTAATCCTAAAGAACCAGTCTACTAACAAGAAGACATCACAAAATAGGAACCACTTTACTGTACATATCTCCCTCTTCAGAAGAACTTTCCGTCTGGTCATTTACATGATTTGAAACTTCACTAGGTCTGCTGCATATTTAAATAGATGACCTATGCTCTTGGTAAGTTGTACTCTGGGGGTTGTGATGAAAGAGGCTCTGTGTATTGCAGGGCGGTATAGAGTCTGACACCCAGAGAGAGTCTTCCAGAGCTGTGTGTGTGTGTGTGTGTATGTGTGTGTGTGTATGGGGGGGTGGGGGGTACTTGACCATGTCGTCCTCAGTCCTGGTGCACACACGGCAGGTGAAGCCAAGCTAAGGCAGCTACAGAGCCGCCAAACACATGCCGTAGCACAAGGAAGTTAAAGGTGCAGTGGGTAACTTAAACAGTGTGTCTATTTACTTGGCATTAGGTAAGTATTTCAATTGCTTGAGTTTTCTGATTGTTTAAAATGAAATGTGTGTGTGTGTGTGTGTGTGTGTGTGTGTGTGTGTGTGTGTGTGTGTGTGTGTGTGTGTGTGTGTGTGTGTGTGTGTGTGTGTGTGTGTGTGTGTGTGTGTGTGTGTGTAAGAAAGATGGGATGGCTGTTTCTGCTATAAGGGTGGTTCAGAGGACTGTGCTGTTTGTGGGTCCAAAGCAGCTTTTTCAGAGCCATGGAGAGGGGCGGAGATGTAGTGTGTACTATAGTGTGTATACTATAGTGAGTACTATAGATGTAGTGTATACTATAGTGTGTATAGTACTATAGTGTGTACTATAGACGTAGTGTGTACTATAGTGTGTACTGTATACTATAGTGTGTACTATAGATGTAGTGTGTACTATTAATAGTGTGTATACTATAGTGTGTACTATAGATGTAGTGTGTACTATCTCAGCTAACATCGCTTATAGTAGGAGAGCTCTGACGGCTGATTTGTAATGCACCTTTAACAGAAATAAATAAGATAAATAAAGTATTTACATGCATTCAGACAGATGCTGGAGACATTACACACTCATTAAGTCAGCGTGCGTGTGTGTGTGTGTGTGTGTGTGTGTGTGTGTGTGTGTGTGTGTGCACGTCTCATTTAAATACCATACAAGAGGATCTGTCAGACTAAAGGGCATTGCCCAGCTTGATGTGTGTGTGTGTGTGTGTGTGTGTGTGTATGTGTGTGTGGTAGAAGACGGAGGGTAAATGTTTGTATCTCGGGTGTGGTCACATAGCATTGACTGTTTGAGGGCTTGGGTTACATTCGCAGTTGCAGAAGGAGGTGGGTCAGACACACACACACACACACACACACACACACACACACACACACACACACACACACACACACACACACAAACACACACACAGCTGCAGATGAAGGAAGGTGAGTCGCTGGTCAATGTAGAAAGATGAAGTACTTACACACACACACACACACACTCTCTTATTCATTGTCTGATACACACACACACACACTCTCTCTTTCACTGTCTCATACACACACACACACACACACTATGTCTTCCTCTCTCTTAGACACACACACAGTCTCTCTTTCACTGCCTCATATACACACACACACACACCACACACAAACTCTCTCTCTCTTTCACTGTCTCATACACAAACACACACACACACCGTTCAAGACCTGCAGCAGCCCCCAGTCCTCATCTCCTTGTTGACGTACTCCTGCAGCTGGAACTTGGGCTCATCCGGGTCCTTCATGCTCCGGTGCTTCAGCTCCCTACACGGGCACCGGGACACGCACAGGGCAGAGGAGGAGGAGGAGGAGGAGGAGGAGGAGGAGGAGGAAGATGATGATGATGATGATGATGATGATAGTAAGAAGTAAACGATGGTGATGATGATGATGATTATGAAGAAAAGGATTGCGATCATGATCCCATCACCATGACAATGACGATGACGATGACGATGACGATGGTGATGAAGAAAAAGATTACAGTCATGGCGATGATGATGTTCATAATGATACCATACCATGATACCATGACGATGATGATGAAGGTGATGATGATGATCATGATGACGACAATGATGTTGATGTTGATGTTGATGTTGATGATGATGATGATGATGGTGATGGTGATTATGATGATGACGATGATGATGACCACGATGATGATGTTGATGACGACAATGGTGATGATGTTGATGTTGATGATGATGATGTTGATGATGATGACGACGATGATGATGTCAACAGTGATGAAGAGGTAGATGAAGGAGAGAAAATAACAGCAGCGTATTAAAAGAGGGGCGAGGCTGAGACGTGAGAGTCAAGGTGAGTGAGATAACAGTGTGGACACAACACCGTCATCAGGCCGCCTCCGAGCGCCTCTATTCAGCCCATCCGCCGCCTTTATCTCTCCACACAGGGACACACACGCTTGTTCTCCCCTCCCCACCAGTGAACGCACTCTGCTGTTTAGTCCCCTACACAAATATTGACAGGCCTTAATCGTGTCTTGATAGTGATTTATTTTAAAACTCTCTTAAAGCTCAAAAATAAAAGTTTATTATCAGGCCAAAGGTTTGCCTAACAAACCGAAGCATTATCCTACATCAGATTATTTATGTTCCTTGAGCAGCTGTTGTGCAGGTTCAATTTAGATCATTAGATTAAAATGCCATTATTGTCCTAAAGCAGGGATGCCCAAACTGTGGTACACCAGACTCCACTATAGGGAGTATGCCAGATGAAAAGGGCAATGTCGGTAAGGTGTGAAAAAATATATATATTTGTAAATCTTATGCCAATGTTCTCTTTGTTCATTGTGTTTCATAATGTTGTTCTCCACACTGTGTGAGAACTCAGACCAGTTGCCAGATGACCAGATTTTCATTTTGTTATTTGTTATCGTGTAGGACAGCTACTTGAACATGATGCCTGGAATGCTTCAATAGAATGCGTTACATGTTTACAGTATGTGTTGGATGGTGGGGGTGCGCAAGCCAAGTTAGGGTGTACAGTGGGTGGTGGTACACGGTTTTGGGAGCCGCTGTCCTGAAGGAACAACATTTGGGACCTCCGCACTGGCTCTTTGCTACATGACATACCAGCTAGTGTCTGTAGGTGGCGCTCACTCACTTGGCGATGGCGGTGAACGCCAGCTCCACGTTCAGCCCGGAGCGTGCGCTGGACTCCATGAAGGGAACGCCGAACTCCTACAGAGGGAAAAGCACACGGACACACACACACACACACACACACACACACACACACACACACACACACAAGTATAAACCTAATGTCCATGAAGGGAACTCCGAACACCTATAGAGGGAAAAGCACACGGCCACACACACACACATGTATAAGCCTAACGTCCATGAAGGGAACGCCAAACTCCTACAGAGGGAAAAGCACACGGACACACACACACATAAGCCTAACGTCCATGAACGGAACTCTGAACTCCTAGATGGAAAAGCACACGGCAACACACACATGTATAAGCCTAACGTCCATGAAGGGAACTCTGAACTCCTACACACACACACACACACAGGTATAAGCCTAAAGTCCATGAAGGGAACTCCGAACCACTACAGAGGAAAAAGCACTCGGCCACACACATAATCCTAAAGTCCTAAAGTTTCAGATTGCTGAGACCGCGCATGCATACAGGTGACATAAACAAAACGATAGATGAGCCGCAAGGTCAAATAACAAGGTCAAATCACAAGGTCTCAATGTAGAATTACTGTATAAATGAATGTAGCACAATCAGATGCAAATCTAACCACTATGACAAACCCACAGCTGCACTCTTCTGACACAGCATCATGAATTCGGCAGATCACCTGGACAGGACTACATGCGTAGGGCGAGAGCGTTGTTTTAGAGCAACACTGCTTTGTCTGAGGCAAACCTAGTGGCTGTGCTTGGGCTACGGATCTTTCTGGAAAACGAGGCAGATATCTCTAATCTACAAGCTCAGGTGGGATACTAGAAAGCAGGAATCTGCGATCGCATCACACTACTCTTATCTGAGAAATAAACCCGACTCCGTCTCTGTATCTGAGCTATGAATAATTTGGCACCATCGACTGGTTAATAGCACATTCTGTGCTGGCCACAGGTCATTAAGCAGGACAGTGGCTTCCACAAACCATGTACACACACACACACACACACACACACACACACACACACACATCACTATGGAGGGGAGGTAAGCATAGGAATGCAGATATGGCTCGTGGGCTTCAAGGGAACAGCTCCAGTCACCTGCACGGCCCTACTTTATAACAGAGCACCTCACGCAATGCAAATCGAGGACTTAGGCAGTGCAATTACAACACGGAGGGCCCTGATTCGGTAGACAAGTATATCTCTGGGACTTGGGCTGTGTTTGTTTTCAGAGTTCAATTTTTGTGTGTATTAAATTTTAATGTGCTGTAAGAAAGCTATTTGTTTTTCAATTTGCTCTTGAGAAGACCTGATGCCGAACCTCCCTGTGAGCGTCTCTCAACCCCCCCAGTAGGGACTCGTGAGGCGCAGGGAAACTGATGGGGTGTGTGTCAGCTTCTGAGACACACACACAAACACACACACACACACACACAGACTTTTACTCATGAGGCGGAGGGAAACTGATGGGGTTGTGTCGGCTTCTGAGAATGACGTTACTGGAGCTTCCAGCTGTGCAAGCAGAGGCTGTCTGAACTTTCTCCTTGCCTGTGTGTGTGTGTGTGTGTGTGTGTGTGTGTGTGTGTTTCTCCTTGCCTGTTGTCTGATCTGTTTTCATCAGTGAACTAAGTCAGAACTTAAGAGAGAGAGAGAGAGAGGTGCAAAATGTGTCTGTGTGTGTATGTGGATATATATTCATACGTCTGTGTGTGTGTGTGTGTGTGTGTGTGTGTGTGTGTGTGTGTGTGTGTGTGTGTGTGTGTGATTACAATTTAGAATTTTAACTTACACACACACACACACACACACACACACACACACAAACACACGCACAGACACACACACACACACAGACTTTTACTCAAGCGCAAACAACCAACTAATGCAACCAATAAGCCCATAGATTAAAATAAGAAAATGAAGACATTAATATACAACTTCCACACCGTAAATCTGACAACAACACCATTAACTGCAAAATTGCAGATGGAGCATTTCTATGGAGGAGATCAATAGCAATTTGGCTGGGTAAAAAGAAACAGAATGCAAACACACACACACACACACACACACACACACACACACACACACACACACACACACACACACACACACACACACACACACACACACACACACACACACACACACACACACACAAACACACTCACAAATAAAGTGAATCAAGGACAGCATCTCTTAACCATGAATGGATTGGCAGTGCTTCAACAAAAGAAAAATGGCCCTCATCATCTATCAAAACTATGGCAGCAGAACAGCTGAAGTTGCTAACTCTATTTTTTGGGGACTTGGTCAGCATTGTGGTGTGTTGTTTAGGGGATAGGTTGTAGGGATATGAGTATAGGTTGTGCATTGGTCAGCGTAGGGATATGAGCACAGATTAGTGTGTGTGTGAGACGCACCTTGGCTAGTTTCTCTCCCTCCTCGCGTTTGATCACCCGTTCCTGAGAGGAGTCGGCCTGCAGAACAAAACAGATCAGACGTCAAACACACACACACACACACACACACACACACACACAGACACAGACACACACACACACACACACACACACACACACACACACACAAACACACACACACACACACACACAGACACACACACACACACACACACAAATATCTGCAGCCACCTGAGAAAGGAGGAGGAACTGAGGTATATTTCTCCTATTCAGTGGGCACTGCTTTCACCTTAGAACCACACATTCCTTTAGGACTTTGGAGCCGTTCTCCTTCTTGTTGTTCTGCTTCAGTGGCGTGTATTTATGGTACATAGCTGGGGGTTAGGTCACTACTCTCAGACATGGAAGAATTTGTCTCACATGAATTTCCACAGACACATCCACAAAACCAGCCATGAGTAAAGCCAATCGCCCCAGTGCTGTTGACAGAACAGGTGAAATTTATGGATGTCTGGAAAATGGTTGTCAGAAAACATTCACTACTGCCTGAGGGAAGGAGATATTTGTTCAGATGTTTGTTAGTCATTTGTCTAGGCTCAAGTTTAGAGTTTTCACCCACTATCATTCAAGCATGTTATGATGAAGCGAGCGCCAACTTGACTCTATGCATTCACTCATGTTTCACATAAGTTTTCCCCACATGTGTTTAAACACAAATTACATATAGACATACACATACAGATTAGAAATGTGCAACAAGTCATCAAAACAAAACTAAGTACTTAAAGTAAGCTATAATCAAAAGCAGAGACTCGTGATTGACACTACAAATACCACTACAATCGCCACCAAGAACAGCTCTGGAAAATAATAAGATGCGACCATTTCTGTTATAGCTATAAGAAATGAGGGGTGAAATTCGAGGTGTACAAAAATAACCTCATTTTGTGCTCTGAGGAGGAGTGAGTGAGGAGAGAGAGGACAGCATGTAAGGAGGACTTCAGCAATCAGCGAAACGGGTCTGCTGACGCTGGGCAACTGCTGTCCTCACCTTGGGAGCTCAATCAACCAAACGCAGCCAAAACATTTGGAACGTCTAGACGCTATACTTTTGAGATCGTTTGCAACTTAGACTCGATTTGATTAGATTCAATTTTACTGTCATTAGTGTAGAGTACAAGTACAAAGACAACTATATGCAGTTTGCGTCTCAGAAGTGTAAAAGAAGCATGAAAGCACAATGTGATATACAAGTATTGACAGGTGGTGCATAGACAGGACAAGAAATATAGTGCAGTGTAGACAGCAGTATACAGTTGGTTTACAGAAGGTGGTTTAGAGTAATATGAATAAAATATGAATATGGACAGTGTATTAGCAGTTACCTTTTCAGAGCAGAATAAATATGACTATGTAATAACAACAAGATATACACAGCATAGATACTGTATGTTCAATGCAGTAGCAGTAACATTATAATAGTAAGAACATTACATATGCAGTGTATTAGCATAATATATTATAAGAAAAAACAAATACTGTACATATGGATATTCGGTATGAACCATATGGACAGGTATGTACACTATGTGCAGCTATGTGTGCTGTGTGGTAACAGTACCATTGTAGTGCAGAAACAGTAACATTGTAAGAGTATAAGAATGAGTGTATGAGCAGGATGATTAGTAGGGCTATGTGTAAGTGTAATAACATAATGTACATTTGTAAATAAGTAGAACCCTATGAGTGGGATATGGTAGGGCCTAGTGCAAACGAACAAACAAACAAACAAAAAACAACAACAAAAAATCAGCTATACATGTTACAAGTATGAAGGGATAGTGTTAAATTTGCCAAATGCAATCCTGTAATCATTCACCATTCACACCCACAGGTCTTCTCATCAGAGGTGATCCAAGATGGCCGCTGCATCCGTACTGAGGGGGCATGCTTGTTGCCATGGCACAGAACCAGACAGTAATGGGAGTTAATTATGTTAAAGGAACACGCCGACTTTTTGGGACTTTGGGAGCTTATTAACCGTCATGTGCTGTAAGCATACTTGGAACTATGTTTTCATTCAGGGAAATCATTGCTCCTTGGGGTTTGGAGAAGCAACACTGGAGCTATTCAGGCGCTGCCAGCAAATCACTCCGCCCAACAAGCAGTGCTTCGCCAGAATGTGAACATAGTACCAAGTACAAAATAACTGTGTCTCATTGATGACATTGTTATTTGTACACATTATGACTATACAAATCACACCATGCAAATAGGACAATGTTGGAATTATTTTGTCATTACTGGGAGGTGTAGGCTATTGAAGCCTGCCACTTCGAGGCACTTGTGCTAAGCTAGGCTAGTGGTGGGTGCGTCAGACCGAGAAACGACATGCAGAGAGAGAGAGAGGGGGGGGGGGGGGGGGTGTATTGACTTATTTAACTCTGGGGATGTACAGTAAGTTAAAGCCCCCAAAAAGTCGGCGTGTTCCTTTAACTAACAAGGACTCCAAAGCAGAGGGACTCACTAAGTAAATACACCCCCTTCACAGCTTCCGCACGGTTTGTCATTGAAATTCACAGTATAATGCCAGAAGTTTAAGAGGAACTATGCCGGTTTGGCTGTTTTCACGTTTTATGCTTGCAGGCTTCTCTGCAGAGCTTCCCCTACAGCTTTAGTGTGTATATTTTACAACACTCATCAAATGGTCAGTCTGACTTTTCATGAGCATGATCATGAGGCTGTGAAACATTGTGTTTGTCATGCCACCGGCCCGGTGGCACAAACTTGCAAGCATGTTTTTTCTACTCCCAGGTGCTAGGGAGAAGCGAGACCGCTATCATTCAACCCGGAATAAGTCAAATAACCATTCCAATGACTCTGAAGTTGATCAGTTAGGGTAAATTAAGCTAAAAAACTTGCATCACCTTTAAGGCCAATATCTTCAGGATTACATTATGGAGCTGGTTTGTGGTCATGGCGTAAATGAATGAGACTGCCTATCTCCAGAGCCCTGACCTGAGCAACCCTTAAGTCATTGAACAAGTGACCATTCACACCAATGAAAGCTTATGACTAAATATTACTCTCTTATATCAATGCAGTGGTAGCTCTGTCTCTGGCAGCGTATACTGTAGGCTACACACTGCACAAGGCTTTGTCTCCTGCCAAGTGGCTTTAAATCAGAAATATTTCCACTTCATGTTCTCCAAAGAGGTTATCAGATTTAGCTGCTTGAAGAAAACGTTCCTCAAATATTTCCTCTCCTCCTGTCTGGCAAGTCCCTATATTCCCACGAGTCTCTGCATCTGCCTGAAGCGTCAGGAGATGCTAAAGTATCTCCGAGGTTTATTAGCGCAGTGAAAGCTGGTTAGTTGCCTGGAGGGAGAAAGTATGATTTCTATTTAAAGAGAAAGTCAACGTGCTGAGCTTGTATCTTCTCCTGTGTCAACTCCTCTACACCTCCTCCTCCACCCTGCACATCCCGTCTTCTTCAAACTCTTCAACATCCTCAAACTCTTACAAATCTTCAAACTTTTAAACATCTTCAAAGTTCAAACTTCTAAACATCTTCCAAAGTTCAAACTTTTAAACATCTTCAAACTTTCATTCATTACAAATTCATTCAGCTCCAATTGTTTGCTTTTCATCTTGAGAGTGTGAAAGTTGTCCCGCTATATTCCCCACACCCGGCCCTGTGTGTTTGGCCACGCCAGGTCCCCCAGGATGACAGCAGGAGGTTTAGGTTCAGAGAGCTTCCGCTACTGTAGCCTGAGCTAATGAGCGCACAGCGTGATGCTTGATGCTACGGCTACCTCCCAGACCTTGTGTTTACACAGCGTGGCCCTGAACAGCAGATGCTGCTATTAGGGCTGTCTGCAGACGAGCCCCCTAACCCACAGTGGGTGGGGAGGGTTAGCCTTCAACAGCTCAGAGAAAACTTTCGTCTCCGCCGACCTTCAGCAGTTTACCTGGGAGATATGGCTGTCAGGTGCATCTTGAGGTTTTTTTTCTAGCAGTGAAAGAGCCCACCGCCTGATTTGGCTAAAAGGCTACAGTATATGCACGGAAGGCTGTTCAAGACCTTATTTGTTTCCAGTGGAGCAGGTGTGTCTGAACTTGCCACTATTGTTAATGTAATCAGTGTCTGTATGGACCTCCTTGGTTGTTGCACCTAGTGAATTAACATGTTACGATGCGAAAGTGTTAACGATGGGAAAGTGTTAAAATGTGTTATCATTTAGCAGACCATATATTCAGTGTTGGAGTGAGCATGTAAGGAAGAAAATTACAGTACAACACAGCTAACACGCTACCAGAAACAAATGAGCTCCTGAACAGTCGCCTGTGCATATAGCCTACTAAACATGGTGCATGGTATATACATTTTCTGAGGTCATCCTACAGTTGCTGAGTGACAGTCGAATGAGTGAGAGAAATTAAGAGACCACTGCACTGGAATATAATCATATCAATTCATTCGAATGTCATGCAGCAACCATAGGATGAGCTGGGGGAACTGTATATCATTTATTCATTATTTTTATTTGTTAGGGACCATGTACATCTAATTTCCATGTACAGTATATATATATATGTGTGTGTGTATATTGTTCCAATATAATCCTTGACCAGTCTTTACACAGCAGCACTTTGACGTTTCCAGAGTCATGAGATAAGGACGGAGTAGGCTATAGACGCAAACCTTTCCAGACGTGTTCATTTAAGAAACCAGACAGACCCGTTAATATGTTTGTTTTGGTCGCTTGAGTTGATTTGGTTTTTATCTGATCTAATGAGATAGCTACCAGAGAGAAAAAAAAAATCACGTCTTAGTTTTCCAAGTTCTCTTTGAGACCAAAACAAAACCAAGGAGACATGTTTGCCATTTCTACAGATATTGGCTGATGCTTTTACCTCTCTGTCTGAAAGCCTCAGGAGCTAGTTTCTGATATTGCCATGATTATTCAATATCATAACATTGTCCTCTACGTTTAGTGTCTTGTAAAACAGTCTGAGATGTTTCATGTATCACACTGAGTTGCTGGAGTCAGTGTTGTGTGACTTGTTCGATCCTAGAACTTCATCCAAATGAAATTAACAGCCTCAATAAAAATCCATCCAAATGAAATAAACAGCCTCGACACAACTACATCGTAATTAAATAAACTGTAGGCTTCAATGAACAGTGTCACAGGAACTCCATCCTAATGAAATGAACAGAGTCACTAAAACTCCATCCTAATGAAATATCCAGCCTCAGGAAAACTCCATTCTTATGAAATATCCACCCTCAGAAGAGCTCCATCCTAATGTACAGTAATTTCCCGCATATAAGCAACATTGTGTATAAGCTGCGGGACAGTGTTTTATGCAAGTTAAAAGAAAGGAAACCATTTTGATACCATATTAACTGTCCCCGTGTATTAACCTCATAGCTGAAGAAATTTTGCCAAATCATAAACCGCGGCTAATAGTCGGGAAATTATGATAATGTGTGCAGTGTGGACCAGGCCCTCTCTCGTCATTTGGGGAGAATACCAATGACCCTGTGCTGTGGGGTTAGTGCACTGGGGCCTGTCAGGCAGACGCAGGTACAACCCTTCAGAAAGTGAGAGTCCTGCGTGTTCCTTCTGCCTGTGCACTTAACCTGGCACACATATTTGGCAGAGCTTATCTATATATGTGACCCTGTAAAGCGGAACCAGTCGTTTCTGTAAAATTTAGTAAATTAAGTTATTGTGCTCACGTGAACGGCCATAAACTAAGCTTTCCAACGATATGCATATCGAGGGTATTACACAAACTATCGCTAAGATAACAGCATCCAAAGTTGACATGGTTCTCCTGTCACGATATGTCAGAAGAGGAGAAATCACCTGTTTAAGCGGCGCGTGCACAACGGGAATGACAGCAAATGTGTTGAATCTTCGCCGGGTTTAACAGTCAAAACGTAGGTTTTTCAGTGAAATGCGTTCACGATATGAAACTGTAGACTGTATACAGCCGAATTATGCGAAAACGTGAAATTCAACATTTTAACCCGGAAGTTTGTTATTGTTGATTTTCTCAAAATAACGATGTGCGCAAAACGACTGATTTCGCTGTGAATGGTCACATATCTATTAATGCAAGGAACGTCTGTCTGCGTGTCACTCTGTCTGTCTGTTCCACGCATAACTCTCGAACCGCTCATCCGACTGCTCTCAAATTTGGTGGGTGTCATCCTAATGGCACGAGTGTGTGCAGTGCCATGTTAATTTCATGTTATACGAACAAAAAATGCCACATCTACGGGCTCTGCACCAGTACTTTCTGGTCTTGAATACAAGTCTATTAACAGTCAAGACGCATGTTTTTCCGTTACCAGGCCCTCTCTCGTCATTTGGGGAGAATACCAATGACCCTGTGGGATTAGTGCACTAGGCCCACACGAGTGTGTGCAGTGCCAAATTTCATGTTATACGAACAAAAAATGCCACATCTATGGGCTCTGCACCAGTACTTTCTGGTCTTGACTACAAGTCTATTAACAGTCAAGACGTACAGTATGTTTTTCCGTTACCAGGCCCTCTCTGGTCATTTGGGGAGAATACCAATGACCCTGTGCGATTAGTGCACTGGGGCCTGTCATTAGTGTGCTCTATCCGGAACATACACTTCTCCAGCCCTGCAGGCAGACGCAGGTACAACCCTTCAGAAAGTGAGAGTCCTGCCATGCGTGTTCCTTCTGCCTGCACTTACTTAAAGGGATAGTTCAGGTTTTAAGACACGAAGTTATATGGGTTCCCTGTCAGCAACGTTGTGCATCAGCACTGACTTACCCCCCGACAGCGTCCTGTGAGCCGAGATCCAGCCGGTTTTTGATCGTTTTTGATGCCGGACTATTTTCTTCAGCAAGTTTCTGGGGTCACGAAAGTAAAGTGTTTTTCTTCTCAAAACCATATGCGTTCAACAGAGCGCAGTGATAGGAATCGCGAAAAATAAGTAAGTGATAACGAGGTTTGAATTTTTCCTGGACAACGTTTTTGTGGTGCAAATATATCACTCTTTTGAACGCATATGGTTTTGAGAAGAAAAACACTTTACTTTCGTGACCCCAGAAACTTGCCGGACTACTTTCTTCACCATCAAAAACCGGCTGGATCTCGGCTCACAGGACGCTGTTGCGGGCTAAGTCAGTGCTGATGCACAACGTTGCTGACGGGGAACCCATATAACTTCGTGTCTTAAAACCCGAACTATCCCTTTAACTCGGGTGATATCAGAGTGTTCCTTCTGCCTGTGCACTTACTTAACTCGGGTGATATCAGAGTGTTCCTTCTGCCTGTGCACTTACTTAACTCGGGTGATATCAGTGTGTTCCTTCTGCCTGTGCACTTACTTAACTCGGGTGATATCAGTGTGTTCCTTCTGCCTGCACTTACTTAACTCGGGTGATATCAGTGTGTTAAGTAGCCGCCCCACCGGGCTGAGGAATTGGGCTTATTTGGATCAGCAGATTTAACGGTTGACACACATATTTGGCATATTCAGCTTATCTATCTATTAACGCAAGGAACGTCTGTCTGTGTGTCACTCTGTCTGTTTGTCACTCTGTCTGTTCCACGCATAACTCTCAAACCACTCATCCAACTGCTCTCAAATTTGGTGGGTGTCATCCTAATGGCACGAGTGTGTGCAGTGCCATGTTAATTTCATGTTATACGAACAAAAAATGCCACATCTACGGGCTCTGCACCAGTACTTTCTGGTCTTGAATACAAGTCTATTAACAGTCAAGACGCATGTTTTTCCGTTACCAGGCCCTCTCCCTGTGGGATTAGTGCACTGGGCCCTGTCATTAGTGTGCTCTACCCAGAACATACACTTGTCCAGCCCTGCAGGCAGACGCAAGTACAACCCTTCAGAAAGTGAGAGTCCTGCCGTGCGTGTTCCTTCTGCCTGCACTTACTTAACTCGGGTGATATCAGTGTGTAAAGTAGCCGACCCACCAGGCTGAGAAATTGCGTATATTTGGATCAGCAGATTTAACAGTTAACGGTTGACACACATATTTGGCAGAGCTTATACTTTCTGACCCTGGTAGAGTTCCAACTCAAACCTGTCCATACGATCATGTCAGGACATCTATGTGTTGACTTGCTACAGAACGTTGCTTCGAAGGATTTCCCTTTTTTTCAAGTGGCAAAATGAGAAATGAAGTGAGAAACAACCTCTAAAAACACAGAAATACTGTGAAAAAGCCAGCACTGCCCCTACAGCAAGAACTAACACAACTGTCTAAGGAGGTTAATGTCGTGGCAGTGAGTGTTGCTGAGCTTCCAGCCAGTGTCATGACACCATTTGGGTCTTCAAATGCCAACGATTTTAGACTTAGGCATAAAAAAAAATAATATAAAAGGAGTTACTTTTGGTATGAAATGCCATTGAGCACGGATTCACATTTCTCAGATCAAGCACAACATAGGTTTTGACCCTCTAGCTAGCAGAACCTTTTAGAGAGAGATTCTTCCCTTTTTTTAGTTTATGAAAGAAGGCTCTCACTGTGAATGTGTGCAATAATGCCCACATAATACTAATAACTTCCCTTCAGCGCTAATTAATTGGCTTATTTCTCAGTATGAAAAGCAATAGTGAAACTATTAAATGACTGAAAAGAAACTAGAGCTGGATAAATTGTGCAGACTTGTTTTGCAAACCAACCGTGGCACCTATTTACCATGGCTGAGGGTTACTGATGTAATTGCACACAGTAATGACTGAACTCCAAATGATCTCACTTTACTCATCCATGTTCCATGAAGGAGAAGATGAGAGATGAGTTCCACCATCGTGTGTTTGCGCCGCTACACCTGCTGCAGTCCCGGTGCGCTCCCTTCCGCCGTATGCTGCACGGGACGCTGAGCAGGGAGATGATGAAGCTGCTTGGCGCCGAGACAGGCGAGTGTTTTTCAGCGGGCAGCGTCTGAGTGAGCAGGCTAATCATGGAGGAGGTGGGAAATGGGCTCGTTCAGAGCGCTTCACTGCAGCTCTCTCTCTCTCTCTCTCTCTTTCTCTCTCTCTCTCTCTCTCTCTCTCTCTCTCTTTCTCTCTCTCTCTCTCTCTCTCTCTCTCTCGTCTGCCTTCCCACCGCAGCACCTCTTTGTCTCCACTAATCCACGGATTAGAGGAAAATAATTAAGATGTACAGAAATGGATTCACGATTATAGGCCAGGTTTAATCTCATCTGTTCAACCTCCTATTTTATTTTTTATTTTTTTTAAGTGTCTCCCCTGGAAGGTGTTTCGTTTTTATTTCCTTCACGATGGCGATGATAATTGCGTTTTGTTTTGCGCTGCGTTATTGTGTTTTGTGCTGAGGTGAAGGGCGCACGCAGCCTCATTATTGCGGCCATGTTGTTTGCTCCAACAGAGGCCACGTGCCGTCTCTGTTTATTTGCGCTCCCGTACTGCAGTATCTCATCTTTATTGTGCAGCGGGAATATTGGACTCTGAAACAGCCGTCCTTGCTGCTATCACCTCTTCATAAATACACAGGATGTGATATTGTATTATCGAAATGTTCCCAATGCCTGTGAAAGTGGTGGTTTCCACCTTGCTGCTGTGGCTGCCGAGCAAGTGAGGCAGAACCTGTAAAAGCGTGCACATTTATTAGGCTGCATTAAATCACATTTCCTCGGGAGCCGCTATAAATGTTCCATGAATCAAACGAGCGGAGTGAATTTGTGATGAGCGAGCGCGGCACCACTCGACTCGACTCCAGGGTTCCAAGCCAGAGGAGGAAGTGTGGCAGGGTTCTAATCAGGAAGTGATGAGAAGGAGAGGAGCGGGGAGAAAGATCTGCGTCACCAAGCTAAAAAAGAAACGCTCAAAGACTCAATGCAGGGCTTTGTTCTAACAGGGGCTGTGTGTGTGCGTGTGTGTGCGTGCGTGTGTGTGTGGGGTTCCGGAATGAGGCGCAGGATGTGCCTGCAGAGGTGTTCTCTCCAGGGAAACGGAGCAGCTTCTTTATGCTGGTCTTATTTGACCAAATACTATATTTATTACACCAGAGCAGATCAACCTCCTGTGTAGATCCACACAAACATGGGCTTCTTTGTTCTCAGGGAGTCCCTTTTTAAAGAAACAAACGTGTCACACTGTGCCTCAGACTTCATAACATAAATAAGAAACTTCCAGAAGACTGTACATACAGTACTTGACTCAACGCCAATCTCCTCCACTATCAGTTGAGCTTCATCTCGGCAGTGAAGCTCATATCTGTGATCTGATCCCTTGACCCAAATGGAAAACCAAGCATATGTGGCGTCTGCCATGTTTAAGTACAGAGTGGCCAGCGTGGTGTGAGTGTGTGTGTCGGTGCAGGTGTGTTGCTCTTCCTGTACAGTACAGAGTGGCCAGCGTGGTGTGAGTGTGTGTGTCGGTGCAGGTGTGTTGCTCTTCCTGTACAGTACAGAGTGGCCAGTGTGGTGTGAGTGTGTGTGTCGGTGCAGGTGTGTTGCTCTTACTGTTTTAGGACAGAGTGGCCAGTGTGGTGTGAGTGTGTGTGTGTGTGTGTCGGTGTGTTACTCTTACTGTACCTTGTTCCCGATCAGCATCACCACCACGTCCTTCTGGGCGTACTCATGGATCTCCGCCAGCCAGGCCTGCGGGACAGAGCGCACACAGGTGAGCTCATGTGACACACACACACACACAGGCCAGTAGAGCTCACACACAGGTGAGCTCATGTGACACACACACAGGCCGGTAGAGCACACACACAGGTGAGGTCAGTGGGACGCTCAGGAGATACACACACAGGCTCTCATCTGCTTTACTCTGTATGGATTTTTTAGATAAACAAAAAATATTTTAAAAAACACATTTATTTGATGTATTACTTTAACCAGAGCAATCACATTGAGTGAGACAAATTTATATTTTCCAAGTGAACCCTGGCCAAGAAACTCAGAATATACCGGTAGTCTAAAGGAATATACTGTAAAATATTCACCATAAAAAACATAAGAGAGGTAGGAAAAAAACATTCACAGTGATGACTTGATTGGTTACGCGAGTGGGCTGGTAAGTGAGGAATCCTCTCTGTGGGTGAAATGCCTGGTGTCAACCCCTGTGACCCTTTTCTAAAGTTCTTGGCCATACGTTCACATTTTAAGGGTGCCCGTGGCAGCTCACACCGAAGGGTTAAATAAAATGCTCCGTCAATGTGAGGGGCTGGATACCGAAGGGTTAAAGGAGCTGGATACTGAAGGGTTAAATAAAATGCTCCGTCAATGTGAGGGGCTGGATGCTGAAGGGTTAAATAAAATGCTCTGTCGATGTGAGGGGCTGGATACTGAAGGGTTAAATAAAATGCTCTGTCGATGTGAGGGGCTGGATGCTGAAGGGTTAAATAAATAAAATGCTCTGTCGATGTGAGGGGCTGGATGCTGAAGGGTTAAATAAATAAAATGCTCTGTCGATGTGAGGGGCTGGATGCTGAAGGGTTAAATAAAATGCTCTGTCGATGTGAGGGGCTGGATGCTGAAGGGTTAAATAAAATGCTCTGTCGATGTGAGGGGCTGGATACTGAAGGGTTAAATAAATAAAATGCTCCGTCGATGTGAGGGGCTGGATACCGAAGGGTTAATTAAAATGCTCTGTCGATGTGAGGGGCTGGATACCGAATGGTTAAATAAAATGCTCTGTCGATGTGAGGAGCTGGATACTGGCGATGGAGCAGGAGAACGGCAGTGCTGCCAGCCCTGCAGCTGTACCCAATCACATCTGTACACAGCCAACACATCTGCAATATGAAGACAAATCACCACGGAAGATGACGCAAATAACAGGCTGCATGCTTTTGTTTGTTTGTGATGGAGGATGACAGCCTGCATAATCTGAGCTCCATGGCTGAGTCAGTGCATTGCTAAGTATACGTTGGCCTGCCCTGCCCTAAAGCATATGATTTCCCCCTGTGTGATCAGCATACGCTATTATCTAACAAATAACCATCAGGTACACATGCACACTGACGCACATACTCGTGAGTGTGTGTGTGTGTGTGTGTGTGTGTGTGTGTGTGTGTGTGTGTGTGTGTGTGTGTGTGTGTGTGTGTGTGTGTATGTGCGTGTGTTTGTGTGTGTGTGTGTGTGTGTGTGTGTGTGTGTGCATGTGTTTGTGTGTGTGCGTGTGTTTGTGTGTGTGTGTGTGTGTGTGTGTGTGTGTGTGTGTGTGTTTGTGTGTGTGTGTGTGTGTGTGTGTGTGTGTGTGTGTGTGTGTGTGTGTGTGTGTGTGTGTGTGTGTGTGTGTGCTTATGTGTGTGTGTGTGTGTGTGTGAGAGAGAGAGAGAGAGAGTGCACTCGTTCTGTCTGAAATCTGATTGCCATCTCAGGTAGTTGTGTTGCTGTGCAGCGTCCATTTCCCATATGAAAGCCCCATCATCTGTAGCAGTGCAGTGCTGTTGATGTGTTTGTGTGTGTGTGTGGGGGGGGAGGGCACACATAAACAAACAGGCTGGCGCTGCCTGAGCCAAAGTGAAGCCCCAGTGCATTAATGGGCAGAGGGAGCCCATAATAAAGCTTTATTACAGGCAATCAGAGGGGCAGCCAGACAGAATCAACAATCAGGCCCCCGGTCAGGTAGCAGCAGACCAGAGCTCAGCACAGCACAGCTCAGCTCAGCACTGGCCTAATGCTGCCTCCTCTCTCAGATCACCAGCAACAACATCAGAGAAAAGCAGGTGCTAGCCAAAGCCATGTACCCTACTGTGCACCAATCCATCTATATATCTATCCATCCATCCATCCATCCATCTCTATCTATTCACCCATCCATCAATTAATCTATCTATTGACCCATCCATTCATCTATCCTTCAATCTATCTATCTATTGGACTCATACATTCATCCATCCTTCCATCTCTCCTCAACTTATCCATCTATTCAATCATCTATCCATCCACCTATCTGTTCATCCATCCATCCATCCTTTCATCTCGTTTCAAGAGAGTTCCA
>NC_084996.1:23065582-23075582 GCF_963854185.1 Sardina pilchardus | reverse complement strand
TGGAGAATTCTGTTTGAATTTATGCATGAGAGGATCGTTCCCGTCTGTCTGGGGAGCGTTTTCCATTTCATTGTGTGCTAGTAGCTATTTCAACAGCGCCAACTCCTAATGGCCCTGCAGTCATCTGATACGAACACGAACACCTATTTAAGGAGTCCAGCACCAATGTTAACATTCAAATCAACAAGTGCTAGTGATACAGGAGAACTTGTAATATAGGCCTGCAGCTGTTCGGCATCTGATTTGCACACTTATCTAAGGAGCCCAGTGTCAATGTTAAAGGCAGATTCTTTTAGCTTAATTTATCTTAACTGAACATCTTTGGAGTCACTGGAATGATTATATGTCTTTTTTTGGGTTGAATGGTGGCCGTTTCGGACTTTGGTCAGAAAGTCTCACAGCCTCGCGATCATGCTAATGAAAAGGCAGACTGACCGCGAGGAGTGTTGCAAAATATACACGCTAAAGCTGTAGGGGAAGCTCTGCAACCCCAAGCGTACAACGAGGAAACAGCGAAGAAATCGTCAAACGTGCACAGTTTCTCTATAACATTCAATTCAGCAAGCATTAGTGATACAGGATAACTTGAGCCTGCAGCTGTTCTTGAAACATTTATTCAGCCAACCAACGGGCCTCAAGAAACACAATTACTTCACATGTCACTAACCCACTGATGTCTGTCCCCAGCTTTATTCATCAGGGAGTTATGGTCCGCTCAATAACGCTGAGCAGGATCAATATGGCTGCTCAGATTAGACTGTAGGATATTTAAAACTCATTAGAGTCTCAATAGGGGGATAACAGATAATGGTCATTACAGCAATAACGCAGAGGAATGGAACCGAGGTTTCCACTGCGGTCTTCACACCATAACATTCACGCCTTGGGGCCAGCAGGTCAGCTCCATGACCCCCACGCGCTACACCCCTACGGAAAAAAACCCCAGCAAGAAACCAGCTGATGCTGGTAGCTGGTTTGAGCTGGTTTGAGCTGGTTTTCCTCCAGCTCTTGCGGGTCTTTGCTGGTGTAGCTGGTTAGGCCACCAAGTGGGCATGTTGGCGTGACCATCTGAGGAAGCTGGTCATGCTGGAGTGACCAACCTGTCGTGTGGGATACAGCTGGTGTAAGATGGTCATGCTGGTTTGCTAGAAAGATCCACATAAGCTGGCATGGCCAGTAAAAAACAGCAATGTAGACCAGCAACACATTCAAATGACCAGCTTGAGGTGGTACAACAAGCAAAACCAGCTGAATTACCATTGTAAGATGGGTAAACCAGCTGAAGGTATGTTTCGTCAAGAGTTTTTGCTGGTATAACTGGTCAACCATCATAGGGTGGTCAAACAAGCTGGTTACAGTAACAAGCTGATCAACCATGCAAACCACCTTAAGCTGGTCAGGCTGTTTTTGTTTTTTTTCAGCAGGGACAATAGCTGTACATCACGCACAAGACATGTTTCTCTGACTAGGCACTCTTCCAGTCATTAAAATCAGGACAATTGGCATCCCAGGATGATCGTATATATACATATGACATCTTAACGCTTTCAGAGAGCAGCAATATAGATGCAAATAGTGTCATGGAGGACTTGGCCTTGTCCCATCCATCCACGGCTCCAGTGGCTGTGATGGGGCTGTGAGTGCGGTGCGCGAGGTTAATTCTGCCCTGTGAGCCACAACAGGGAGGCTGTGCCTGAAGCGGAGGCATCATTCCTGGGTGGAGAGGGAGGCTGAGACGCGCTGTCATGTGGAAGTACAGCACACACACACACACACACACACACACACACACACACACACACACACAGACACACACACACACACACACACACACACGCTTGAGTGCGGAGCGCGGAGCTATCTGTCTGCGTTAGCGGCGTCTGTCCTGACAGCAGGTTGGCATTACATTAGACGAGCTGTAAGCGTGGAGAAAAGGTCTGTCACGTCGCCGTGAGTCATGACTCTGCCGCCTCTCTGGAGGTCACTGGCTTTGTGTGAGGACTAGCAGAACGCCTCCACAGGCTGCTCCCACTGAAGGGCTCCTCTCCTGGCTGCTGTTAAGGCCAGCACACCCTGCTGTATCTACACTATGGTACTGTAATGAGAGTTAGAACTAATCCCATGTAAGCAGCGGCCACATTGAACAATAATTAGGTTCTATATAAAGAAGAAGTTAATCCAGGCACTCCAATTACGGTGACAACGAGGAAGGGACATGGACAAATTAAAAAAGTCTTTATTGTAACGGGCTACTTCATTAAAATACCAACATGAATTCTGGCCATCAGTATGAACAAAAGCCCTCTGAAATTGGCGTCCACTGCTATGCTGCCTCATTCTGCTGCTGTTATTGTGGTGTTGATGTTGCCACTGTTGTGAGCGAGAACGATATTCAGACCGAGAGATTTTAGATATCTGAGCACCTTTATGAGCAAGACCATGGATCTGCAGATATCTGAGCACCTTTATGACCAAGACCATGGATCTGCAGATATCTGAGCACCTCTGAGCCTCTGTAACACACACAGGTGCAGCAGTGTATTTGGAACTAGTGACTGCAGTCTGACTCACAGGTCTGAGTTCCAAGTGTGCCCCCGGTTTGCCAGGCCCGGCCCACGCTCCAGAATGCCTCAGGGATCATGCAGGAGTCACTGCACAGGCAGGAGTCCACCAGAACCCGTACCGGAACCTTCAAGTTCTCCCTACTGAGAAGGAGACCAGGCGGGGGCTAGGGTGGAGGTGGGGCAATTTCTCTTACAAAAACACCCTTGCCAAACAGCAAGCCAAAGTAAGGACAACGCACTGCATTCCAACTGCATTGTGTTTCAGACAAAACAGAATAACTGTTTTTTTTTTTTGTAAGGACCATCCTGCTGTGGCAAATGTCCAAACAGCAATGGAAACTGGGCATGAATTAGGTGGAGGGGGCAACTTGAGACCCAAGAAGCGCTGCAAATCTCTCACATCAGCTCCGGGACTTGTTTAGAACACCGTTTTAAGTGTATCAGTTTCAACAGGACCAGCGGTCCTCCCTGCCCAGACCTGCATCTCAGAGGCGCGTTTATATTTAGAGTCTACAGAGATGTTTACTCAACCTGAATCACTCTCCATTCAGTTTCCTATTCATCCAGTTTTTGGCACAACTAATTTCTGCATTTGCATCGCCAACACTATGGAGGCATATAACAGCTAGACACACACAGACACACACACACACACACACACACACACACACACACACACACAAGAGCTGGTGCTTTCCCAAAAGGTGGCTAAAATGGGAAGAGCGATCCGTGGCGTGACGTCTGAGCCATTGTGCTTGAGCGTAGAGGATGGATTTAGACTCACAGTGGAACGACGGCTTCAAATGACAAACAACTCATAATATCCTGGAGGGAGGAGCATGATGACATGGACAGAAAGACGTCCTCTTCTAGAAGATTCTCTCAGCAAGACACCAAGGATGAAAAGCTAGGGTGCTGAGGAGGACAACAGGTAGAGGGAGGGAGAGAGAGAGAGAGAGAGAGAGAGAGAGAGAGAGAGAGAGAGAGAGAGAGAGAGAGAGAGAGAGAGAGGAGAGAGATAGAGAGAAAGAGGGGGAGGAAGAGAGAGAGGGAGAGAGAATAAAGAGAGAGGGAGAGAGAGAGAAAAACAGTGGCAAAAGAGAGTGCAAAGCAGAACATGAGCAGAGTGGAAAATAAAAGTGAAGCTCATCTATCAGTGATGGAATGGGATTACACACACACACACACACACACACACACACACCCTTATGCGTTGAGGCGTGTGTGTATTAGAGTGTGTGTGTGTGTGTGTGTGTGTGTGTATTAAAGTGTATGTGCTTATGCATGTAAGCTCATGTTAGTATGTGTGTGTGTGTGTGTGTGTGTGTGTGTGCGCATGTGTGTACATGTGTGTGTGTGTGTGTGTATGTACATGTGTGTATGTGTCTGTGTGTGTGTGCATGTACATGTGTGTATGTGTGTGTGTTTGTGTGTGTATGTGTGTGTACATGTGTGTGTGTACACGTGTGTGTGCGTGTCTGTGTGTGTGTGTGTGTGCATCAAGTGTACGTGTGTGTGTGTGTGTACCTGCGTGTATGTGTGTGTACATGTGTGTGTGTGTACATGTGTGTATGTGTGTGTACATGTGTGTGTGTACACGTGTGTGTGTGTGTCTGTTTTTGGCCCTTCCCATTCTAACTCAGGCCAGACTGTGGCCAAGCATACGGCTGTCCAGTCCCCGAGCTCAGAACACAGCGTGCTACTCGTGACGGAACGGGTCATTTCTGCAGCCTTGGCAACGGCCCTACCGACCAGAACTCTGGAGCAGGACACAGAGCCGCCACCACAAGGACACCGCATGCAAATCTGCCCTCTTCATCTGAGCGAAGCACTGAAGTCTGGGCCAAATCGGGCCGCGCTCAGCTGTAAGGAAGGAAGTAGACCTCTGTATGCTTTGGCCCAGCTTTTGAGGAACACGCCAACCTTTTGGGATATTAGCTTATTTGTTGGCCACCCTCAGGGGTGCGGACGAAAGGACACATGACCTTCCCTTCTCTGACTGTGCAATATCCCAGTCTGACATCGTTAGCCTACAGTAGCTTAGCATAATTCATTGAGGTGGGTTTGACTACTGACTTGCAGGCACCTGTGGACTGGTTATCATGGCAACTGTTAAAGGTGAAATGTGCTATTCTATCCCAACACACAGCAACACAAATCCAGCAAATAATTTGCATTACAACTGTTATAGATGCCCTTTGATATTTTATCCCAACACACACCAACACAAATCCAGCACGCAGGGGCTCATAGTCAGTCTAGCTGTCCATCAATTCGAGTTTAGTTGATTAGATCCATCCACTTTATCTTTAGGTTAAGGACCAAAAGATGCTGCTGTCATGGTTACGACTTCTACTCTAGCAGACAGCATCCCCTTAGTTCTGCAAGCGTGTGACAGCCGAGAAAACAGCACAGTCATTCAGTCTGGCTGCCTTTGTATGTACTGTGTTATGTTGCAGTGGGTGCTGGGTGCCTTTGTATGTACTGTTATGTGTCAGTGGGTGCTGGGTGCCTTTGTATGTGCTGAGTCATGTTTTAGTGTGTTTTGGATGCCTTTGTATGTGCTAAGTCATGTTTTAGTGTGTGCTGGGTGTGCTTTCAGAGTTTGCCTTTGCATGTGCAATGTGGTATGGAGACATGCTGTAATTGTGCTGTCTGTTCCAGTTCAGAATGAGCAGAGCGCTTAGAATTGTGTTTTCCCAGTTGGCAAAACAAAACGCAACATACAGTCAGCCTGTGTGTGTGTTTTTGCCACTCTGGCAGAGCACGTTTGACAGTGTTCATGTCCCAGTGGAGGAAGAGACGAGCTGGAAAAACCAGAGCGCAGCTCCTGCTTACAGAGAGAGAGAGAGAGAGAGAGAAAGACAGAGAGAGAGAGAGAGAGAGAGAGAGAAAGACAGAGAGAGAGAGAGAGAGAGAGACGGCTAAAGAATGAGAGCGCTGCTCCTGCTTACAGACAGAGAGAGAGCGAGAGAGAGAGAGACAGCAAGAGAGAAAGACAGAGAGAGAGAGAGAGAGAGAGAGAGAGAGAGAGAAAGACAGAGAGAGAGATAGAGAGAGAAAGACAGAGAGAGAGAGAGAGAGAGAGAGAGAGAGAGAGAGAGAGAGAGAGAGAGAGAGAGAGAGAGACGGCTAAAGAATGAGAACGCTGCTCCTGCTTACAGAGGAAGCCAGAGATGGCTGGAAAACGGGAGCCTTGCTCCTGGTTACAGAGGGAGAAGAATGACTGGAGAATGACAGCACTGCTCCTGGTTACGGAGGGAGAGACGGGCTTGGGTGTGTGTGTGTGTGTGTGTGTGTGTGTGTGTGTGTGTGTGTGGTGGTGGTGGTGGGGGGGGGGGGGGGGGTTGGTTGAGAATGCTGCCTGCTCCTGGTTACGGAGGGAGAGACGGGCTTGGGTGTGTGTGTGTGTGTGTGTGTGTGTGTGTGTGTGTGTGTGTGTGTGTGTGTTGAGAATGCTGCCTGCTGCTGGTTCCAGAGATTCTGTGGGTGGCGGTGCCTCTGTGCCGGCGCTTTGATCATGCTTTGATCTGAGGCTCCCCAACCTGTTCTGCTAGTGCTTCTGTCTGCATGCACACACACACACACACACATACACACACACACGCACACACACAACTACACACACAACTACACACACACACACACAGGCATGAGCGTGTGTGCATAACTACACACACACGCATACTGACACAAAAACACGCACACACATGCCGACATACACACACACAAACACACATGCACACACACACGGAAAATGCATGAGAATCTAGGCCTGCTCTCATGGGACTGCCTACATGAATTTGGTGAAATGTCTGACGCAGTGAGTGTACTGGATATTATACGTCCATCTCTAGCTTCAGTTCTCATATCTCAGCTTCCAAGCTCTTTCACACACACACACACACACACACACACACACACACACACACACACACACACACACACACACACACACACACACACACACACACACACACACACACACACACACACACACACACACACACACACACACACACACACACACACACACACACACACACACATCCTGGTACACATCAATTACAGTCATTAAATACACAAAAATATCCCTTGATTCCATTCCTCTCTCATCCCTCTCTCAGGTTTTCAGCAGTTGATTGTGTGATCGTGTGTGTGTGATTGTGTGTGTGTGATCATGTGAGCTTTCATGTTCCATCCACTTTGAGAAAATCAGAGCAATCAGTCCAGCTCCGCAGATCCATAAAAGCAGCGCCAACAGAGAGCTGAACACTTCCGAGCGCGCCCGTGTCTCTGTGTGTGTGTGTGTGTGTGTGTTTGTATGTGTGTGTGTGTTTGCGTGTGTGTGTAAGCGCTCTTATCTCACAGAACGCAGGCTGTCAGACGCACACGCCTCTTTGATTCGTTATAAAGTCGGTGGTTAGCAGCTTGTCTAGGTCTGCCTCCGAGCTCTGTCCCCCACCGCACACTTTTCTGGGAGGAAGACAATGACCTGATGGCTGTAACAAAACACGGAAGAAAAACGTTTCCTTTCCGCAAATGCCAGCAGTTCTCTGTCATCCACTGGCCCCTCACCCCAGCGTCTGCATGATAATACACGGGGCCTTTGCAAATGGCACCGCGCGACGCGCTGACGAACACCAGCATAGAGCAAGTCCTGCGAAAGAGAAAGGAAGTGAATTTGCACTCCTCTAGCCAGGAAGAGAACAGCAAAGGGCATCAGCCCAGTTCGGTTAAGACACGGACACGTTCTCCTCTGTCCTCTCCCTTCTACACACTTTCATCTTCCAGAGAGACGCGCCGGGGAGGGGGGGGGGGGGGGGGGGATGGTGAAAGGCTCGGTCTCAGACTGAAAAGAGAGGGGGGGGGGGGGGGGGGGATGGCGGAGGGCTCGGTCTCAGACTGAAAGAGCCGCTGCTGAGGTAAATATAGGAGCAATTAGGAGATCGGCCTGCGGCTCCCGTTTAACCCCGCGGCCCCTCCGTCTACCCACCGTCCACTGGGGACACGGCTCCACTGGGACACGGGCTTACCGGAGATCAAGGGCCACCTCCGGGAGGAGAGGGGCGGGGAAGGTGGAACGGGGGAACAGAGAGAACCGGAGAGAGAGAGAGAGAGAGAGAGAGAGAAAGAAAAGATGAAAGGAGACAGAGAGATAGGACAGAGGATTTCCATTCATTTAGTTTGTCAGTAAAAAGTTACCACTGCATAATGATGACAAAACACTGTATTAGACCTAAAGTGTGTTGTCATGCAAGTGTTTACGCCACAGCCTGACAAATCACGGAGCGTTAGTCCCAATCACAGTCAGACCAAAGAACATTGGACTACTCTTTATTCAAAGCATGCTTCCAACCAGGCACATTGGCCATTTGTAGTGCAGCACCGATCCTGTTCCACTTAATGGTGATGGGAGATAGTGAGGACAGGATGTATTGTGCGCTCTCATCCTCTCAACTGCCATGAGTCGATGAATATGTAGTCAGAGACCCTGCTCTGATACTGCCGTTGCTTTTAGCAAGGAACTAATAGCGTTGGGCAATCAACTAGACGAGTTTTAGATTTTGTGAAACCTTAAAATGTTGCCTTCCCAGAGCAGCTAATCCAGCGTCAACATGCAGGGCCTGACTTGAGAGTTGTTTGTTTTGCTGTCGCTAATTTGCAAGTGTGTGAGAATCACGTAGGTGGAGAGGAAGGCGTGTGTGCTACGGCTGTAAACACTTCTGACACTCTTTGTCTTGTGTGTGTACCAATTATCACACCGCGCCGCTTCAGAGCAGAGTGCCGCGATTCATGCTCCTCATAACAGCCACTCAAATCCCACTGGGACACATGTGATGTTTGATTGTTATAGAGATTTTAGGTATTACATGCTAGATACAATATTTTAGGTATTACATGTTAGATATCAGATGTGAGGTAAGTCATGTTAGATACCAGATGTGAGGTATTACATGCTAGATACCAGATGTTATGGCATCACGTTACATATTAGGTAATGCTGTGGCAAGAGTCTACGGATATGATACATTATGATAAATACAAGTCAGTATATTTGTGGTACATTACATGATACTGAAACTGGTTTTGGGAATCAATACAGTATCACAAAACATATCACAGTACTTGTGTGATATTTACGGATAATACCTCTAATATAATCACGTTAGGAAATGTGTGGGTCCACCCACAGACTACGTGGCCATCCAAGGTTGTGTCCAAAATTAAAGGATGGGGTCTTGGTAGCATGTCATGGTCAGTGCTCTTGTCAGTCTACTGCAGTACGAGGGAGAATGAGAGAGAGCAAGGGAGAATGAGAGAGAGCAAGGGAGAATGAGGGAGAATGAGGGAGAACGAGGGAGAACGCTTGAGTTCTGGACAGCCTTGTCTGACGTAACATCTGGCAAATGCGCTCTACCTATCACCCGTTCTAGCCTGGACGTTAGGGCAGATGTTCCGTGTGTGTGTATGTGTGTGTGTGTGTGTGTTCAGGGCTTTTTCTGGTGTGTAACCTGCATCCTGATATGACGAGTAACATCTTCTGTCAACAAAACAACAAAACAACACGCAGACAAACAAACGCAGACACACTGGCTCTTGATGCTGTTGAACAGCGATGTCATCACCCTTCCATCTGGTACACTCACACACTGGAGGGTGGTGACACTTGACATGCTCTTCACACCCGCCCCCCATCCCCCATTAGGATGCGGTGAGAGTGTGTGTGTGTGTTTGTGTGTGGAGGGTTTTCTGACACCTCTATACGCCAGTGATGAGCTCTGCTGTAGAACAAGTAGGCATTACCATATCTCTCTCTCTCTCTCTCTCTCTCAAACACACACACACACACACACACTTCTGGTACCGCACAGGTGCAATCACCTCATTACGGCTCGAACATCCTGACACTGACAAGCAATTACACTCTAGGGTGGATTCCACTGTGCACACTATACAGACCCTGCAGCCCCCGGCCGGACAGCAGTGGGCATTAGTGGGCATTACTAGCCTGGCAAGCCAAACTATACATTAAATTTATGGTCTGGAGTCGGACCATTCACAGAGCTGAAGCCTGTGGGTGGGATGAATCGTTGTCTTTCAAACTGCCTCTGCGTGTAATAGGCCAGCACTTGTGACCAATCAGCGCTTCGTTATGTTGTTCTCTATACCATCCCGCTAGGCAAAAAATATTTTTTGTCGCTAGGTTGCGTCTAGATTTCTAGGTTAGGGCATCACCTTAGTGGGCATTACCTAGAGGACGGCCTCTCGATGCCGAAGACAAGTTCACACAGTGGAGGGAGTTAGAATTTAAAGGCCGTTAACACCGCACCTTAAGAGGCGAGGAGATGGAAGCCTCCGAGACCCAGAGGTCATCTTCCCCTTTTTACTGCAACATGATGAAAGAATTGCTATTTACCTCTTGGCAGCCATGT
>NC_084996.1:23038082-23060582 GCF_963854185.1 Sardina pilchardus | reverse complement strand
GGTGACATTGAGGAAAAGCTGAACTCGCAGTGCCCTAGGCTTCACTCGCATCTCTGACCATACAACACATACTGCTAGTGTGGCCATACGGATGCAGCTGCTGTCTGAACAGAATAGAACACTGTCTGAAAATAATATAACATAACCAGAGCCATATAGATACATATGGCTCTGAACATAACATAAGAAAATAGAATAGAATAGAATAGAAAAGAACAGGAAAGAATAGAACAGAACAGAACAGAACAGAACAGAAATCTGAATGGAATAAAACAGTGGAATAAAATAGAATACTGTCCGAATACACAGAATGCACCAAAATAGCACACATTTATGGTAATAGAGATACAGCCATGACATACATGATTACATTTTCCCACTAGTTGCTTACGGGTAAAAATATTCACAATCTTTTCAAATTAAGACTTTTAATTAATTCATGCATTTATATAATCTGTTCAAGTAGATGTCAGGGTGGTTAATTCACCTCCAGATTCAAGTGTCAGCTTGGCTTTATGTATTTATAATCATAATTCACAACTGACTCAACACTGTTCCCTGTGCATATGCAATGCAATCATTCAACTTAGCATTCCACAACAACAGGCTGGAGGCAAGCCAAGAAAGTCCAAGGTCAGCTGCAGCAGAAAGGAGGTCTAGGGGTTTCTGGTTTGTTCTATAAAAGCCGGTGGTTTATTTGCGGAGAATAAATCTCTATTCAGTTAGGTTGCATTGATTAGGCATGCCACTGACAAGCTCTGAGCTTGGGCAGACAGAGAGCGAATCAGAGCGTTGGAAAGAGGCCAATGTAAGCTTTTCACACACACACACACACACACACACACACACACACACACACGTTAGCACTGTTACTTCTTTTCAACATTTTCTCTTCAGTGTTCATTTCACATTTCCCTCTCAGACTGCCTGAAACGTATCACTGACATAAGGATGGTAGTCACAGGGGATGACTTTAAGTCCCATTACAACACTAGTACCGGTAAATTTAGCTTTGTAGTATGCTTGTCAAAGTTATGTCAGAGTAATTCATCTGTTTTACACAAAACCCTGTAAAATTCACTGCTCTGTGAAATTGTTTACTTTCTTTAAAAGACGGGACTCTAAACAGCCTGTCACAGCCCTATAAAGACAGAGAGCAGCATCCTGTTTTATTTATTACAGCCAAAGGTTTACGGCCTCACACATCACCCTGGTCCCTGGACCTGATGCCTCCCACTGGGGGAGTTATACACACACACACACACACACACACACACACACACACACACACACACACACACACACACACACACACACACACACACACACACACACACACACACACACACACACACACACACCACACACACACACACTCACACACAGACACAGACAGATCACACACACAGACAGATCACACACACACACACACACACACACACACACACACACACACACACACACACACGCACACACACACACACACACACACACACACACACTCACACACTCACACGAATAAGTGTGGCAAGTGTGGCATTTTGTGTTCGAAAACCAATCAACCAAATCAAGTTACTTCCTGTTACATCAAATTTTGTTTTCCTACGTAAGCATGACATGACACTGCCCTAAACATTTATGATATAACAATTCTGTCATTAAGTGTCACACAGTTGTTACCATGACAAGTAGGGTTAGGGTTCATGTGTCATGTGTTTATGACAGTGTCATGTCACTCTTATGTAGATACCTCCAAGTAAAGTGTGTCCGACTTTTGTGTATTAGGTAGAACATTGTGTGAGGTGCTTTGCAATGTCTTGTCGGAAATTGAAAACTCAGTCGAACACTGAGAATAAGTGTATGTTTTTGCAGATCTGGTGTGGGGTTATGGGTCATTATATATTATCCACTTTACTCGCATATCATTATTGTTAAGGTCTTCTAGAATATAACCATACAGTATGTGCCACTTTTGCATAGATGTTTTTAGTTAGATGAAAAAGTGTCTGAAAGGCCCCCGGGCCTCCGAGTGTTATGGTGTTTGGAAGACCTGATTAGAAAATAGTACAAGCAAAGATGTAAATTGCAGTTGTAAAAAAACCCTATTACTCAGAATTGCTTCGGGACAATAACCCTAGTCATATCATTTCTATACGCTAGTTACTCTGGATAAAAGCATCTGATAAATGAATAAACATACATGTAAATGAAACCGCTGTAAAAGAAGAAAGAGAAGATATTGGCAGTGTTGCCAGATTGGGAGGGTGCCCGCTCAATTGGGCTTCTTTTTACATCGTTCGGCGGGGGCAAATAAGCTGTAGGCGGGTAAATAACATTTTGAGTTCAATGGTTCTCTATGAGAAAAACGTCATTTTTTTTGCTGAAGACGGCAGGGTGATTGGGCGGAAATCAGTCAACGCAATCTGGCAACACTGGATATAGGTGTTGGCCTATCTGCTCATGACTGGCTCTGAGTTAGGCAATGACATGTACACAAGCAGTAAATAGCAACAAGATCAGCTAAGTGCAAACAAATGGCCCTGTCTTCCCTCTATCTGAGAGATCTCCAGTGAATATAACGTGGCCTTAGCAGGAGATCCCCATAAACTCCCCTGTGATGCCCAGAGGAGGACAAGGTAGGATCCAGAAGAGCAGGAGTGCAACAGCGCATCGGCTAAACTAACATCCTCTCTCATGCATCACTTTCATATTACAGCAGTGTGGGCATTAATCTAAACTAGAATGCATTTCCCGGTGGGAAAGTGCGAAGTGTGCTTGCTCCGACGCGCCGCGAGAGCGCCCCGGCAGGATACGCGACAGCTCGCCCTCAGGTCAAAGCGCCAAAGTTTGGCCAAGACGCGAAGCTGCTTCGAGTTTGGCGACGTTGCCCTCGATTGCCGAATTCTTACACTGACCTGACGAGTTGCCTAGGTTTATCAGTGGTATGTCCCAGAGCATCTCCAATGTAAAAATGTAGATGTCATCCCAAAGACGTAAAGAGATATGAGCCAAAATGCATTTTTGCTAATTGCGGTGCCCCCTAGTGGCCAAATTACAACTTACATTTACTGAGGCTACTTTGGATGGTGTCCAAAATCATCCCGCCAAATATGGTCTCGATACCTCACAGCGTTTCCGAGATTTGACCTCACTTCCTGTTTGGACGCTTCACCATCGAATTTGATTGGCTGTCACGGGCGAACGCTTTGATGTATGAAAATGAAATGTACACCTCTAAGGTCTGTAGACCTTGTCATGGGCGTAGGCAGAAATCATAAAATGGGTGGGCCTACAAAAATTCAGGTGGGCCTGAACCCAAAATATGAATATTCAAATTTGACAAATTATGTTTTCAATAGCTGAGTGACAGTGGTTGTCCTTATCGCCTATACCTATTATCGTTTATATGGGCCTATTACGTGCTACCGCTTTTAACGCACAACTGAGAAATAGGCGATAGTTATTAATCAGCTATACGATGCTGCAACCTATCCGAAACGTCTACCAAGCCTTCTCTGGTCTGTACTAGGCTATATCTTGGGTAGGCTATTCGTTTACAAGCGCTTTTGCACACCTCTTTTGTGGGGACAGGCGCGTTGGAATAGGTTTAAACAAGTTAGCCTACTTAAAAGAGAGAAGAGAGAATCCCGCACACTGTCCATTACGCATGCAAACTTTTAATCACAGTATTCACGACGTTTCCGTCATAGACCTTCCTCAGGTGAATTTATGACCGAAACGTCGTGAATAGCCTAGGCTACTGTGAATACAAGTTTACATGCGTAATGGACAGTGTGCGGGATTCTCTCTTTTGAAGTATATCTTGGGTATTGCCATCAATGTTCAAATAAAATATGTTTTCCTTTTTCATTTAATTCGCTTATGCGCCCAGTTCCCAAACGTTTGCTGATACTGATTTAGACATAGCCTATGCAACTGCATGTTTGTGGACATCGTGCCATTTACCTGTGAGATTATTATGTCAGTCAGCTGCACTCTCTCACGTCCTTTACATCATTGATTCCCGGGGTCGGAGATTTTATTTGAGTCGACCGTATAGTGTGACAATTTAAGCAATAGGCCTACCTGTCTACTTTCTAAATATGATCAGCCGCAGTTGTAACGAAGTGACATTGAGACCTGCTGCGATCTACTTTGATTAACAGGTTAATGAACTGCACTCATAGGACTACAGCTATTCGTTTGTTAAGCTTCAAATAGCTAGGCTTCGTCCGTCTACTTTTAAATAATATGACGCTGAAGCCCTGGCAGATGCGTGTTTGGTCCTAGCAGCAGTGGCGCCTGCTCAGCTACGAGTACCGAAATAATCTCCCTGTGTATATAATCACTCCATGTTGGCCTACCATAACTTTCCAGCTATTTATCTCTTTCTGTAAAATAACTACATGCATTTGTTCAACTTCATGAGCCAGAATAACGTAGCCTAGCCTAGCTGGGCTGTTCAAATGATGTAATAGGATAAAATTTGGTTTTGATATGTCAAAGCAACCAGGCTGTTACTGGTTAACGTTTCTGAATATGAAATCGATTTTGGATTGGTTGCATGTGATAAAAGCTGTGCCATTTCCTGTCCAGACAGCATTCATATTCAGAAATACTGTACACCGGCAACAAAGACACACACACACACACACACACAAACAACTCTTTCAAACAGAAACGTCAGTCCGTTACATCTGCCTCTTGTCCACAAACTGCATGTCGCTGAGTTGACCAGCAACGAAGACTTTCACATAAACACACACACACACACACACTTACACACACACATACACATCACCCCCTCAAACACAAATATCTGTCTGTTACGTCTGCCTCATGTCCACAAACTGCATGTTGCACAGTTCACCCACATCTACCCACAATTCTTTGATTTATAAATAACCCCACCATTAAAAAACTGCAATGTGTCAAATCTTATTATACAACAATTGGGTTCTATGAAGCGGTTACTTTGTTTCTGATTGGCCGAGAGACGTTCCATGAGTTGAGATATCCCACGATAATCCACTCGGACTTTTCACAGCTAATAATAAATCACTCCGCGATACAATGTCAAATTGTCAAGTGTAAACCGAACTGTCACGTTGCATCCAAGCTGAAATACAGACGCTCAGAACATAGAATATGACAGAGGTGGATATTAGCTAGTTGGATGGCATGTAGGCTAATTAAAATAGTGATGTTTCAAAGCTAAAAGCATGTCCTAACCAGACGCAATGCGAGCTAACGTTTATTAGGCTAGATTCTACATTGCTTGACAACGGGAGAGATAGAACTAACGACTGGCTTTTGGCCATAGCAACGTGCTTTTAGAACTAACGACTGGCCTTTGGCCATAGCAACCATCCATTTAGAACTAGTAACGGCAGTTTGTCCTGCATGAAGTAGAAATTTGTGGCGGAGAGAAGTTAGTTCTACAAACAAGACAGTTTTAGCGATTTAAACGTTTACATGATAATGGGAAATTAGCGCAAAAAAGAAGTGGTAGAATTGTTGTATAAAAGCAATATAGCACTCGTGATCGTGGGTTGTTGTTGGATATTCCCACGGGTGTTGTTCGGCCGTAGCCTCGAGGCCGGAGGCTACGGCCGAACAACACCCGTGGGAATATCTAGCAACAACCCACTCCCACTCGTGCTATATTGCTTAAATATGTATATACTGCATGGGCAATTCCATGCAAAACTGTCAAGTCCATAACCCCACACAGCATCATACTATGATGTGGATGATGATTTCTTAAAAGTTTACCATTTCGCTCTTCTTGTTTGTACAACATATTCGATGACATTGTTAACATAATCATTTGCATTATATAAATGTAACCCCCTTTTCCACTCTTATGTCTCAACATATACTGGAGTCACATTCATAAACATAAACAGGGTCCTAGGTTCTCAATTTGCTGGACTCACTTTCTACCATAAAGTTAAAGAATAGTAATAACAGAAGAAAAGGTAAGAAGGTGTTGATGGCGTGATTAACTAGTGTGGTCCCTCCACTGAAGAATTTCTATACCACTGCCCTGATGGAAATATGTAAATCCTCAGAAATGTCAAGTGACTACAGTTACTTCTACCTGCTTTGATATATCATTTCATAAAAAAAAATTTGGCCATAATAATTATATTGCAATTATATCAATTCAAGTTTTCTTTGCAGCACAAACAACAATAGGCTACAGTTTACTTTACTTCAGGGCGTAATGTTAACAACTTCGTTAACATTAAGTTTGTTTGTTTGTTGTTCTGTATTGACAGCAGACGGCAGAATGCAGGTGCACGCAATGGATATGTTTTTAAAGAGAGTGCATTCGCTTCCACATGAACCTCGGAATGTGCTGCACCAGAACAAAGACACTGAATGCTATGCTTTCTATCGTGCGTGTGGCTCGTTTTTCAGATTTGTTTGCTAAATTTAAAAAAGCCACACAATTTAACAGAGTCGCTCATTCTAGCCTGCAAATGGTTAAAGTGATGCTAGGGCCAGATGCTGCATAAGAAATGGAAAAACTCCACTGACCAGTTGGCCTTGCCAGTTGATCGCTAACGTGAGATACGTGGATGATGAGATTTCAGATCATTTTATTTGGCAAAGAACTGGACAATGCTACCGGAGATGAGATGTTCAGGGTAACAGAATTGTTGCCTGCTTTACAAATCATGAGCGTACAGGGGAGCTACATCCGGTGCAGAACTGAAGTGTTGAATTAGCTTCCACTATTAAAGTAGCTATAACAGATGTGGGAGATGGACCAGTCATCTAAAATGAATTGTACGCATCGCGAACGGAACGCTTCAGTTACGCGTCCAGTATAGCTTTCCAGTTAAGTTAGCAGGGATATGCGTAGTTTGCACTGACGGGGCAGCATCGATGACAGGTCAAGTCAAGCTTCATAACGAAAGCCAAGCAGAAAAATCCTGCCATGGTAGCGACACATTGAGTGTCGGAAAACTCTTAACTGTAAAAAAAATATATATGCCCCCGACCTTGCTTTGAATCAAGTCGTAAAAATAGTTAATTATAGCCTATGTTAAGTCACGTCCCCTTCAAACACAATTACCCTATCCTCTGCAATGTAATGGGTATCCAAAATATCACATATGTTAAAGGCCGTATTGCAAGGTTTGCATTATTAAACAAATTTGCATTAGGTACTACTCATCTAAACTGTTATCCATTGTAGGCCTATTTGATGTTGCAATGATTTGAGGTTTGCAATGATTCTTTTTTCCCCCTCAATGTACTCTATTGCGTCACGTTGGGGACCACTGAACAAGCCCCCTTGAGATTGACATGAGAGAGGAGTAAAGAGAAACGGGCAAGACACTGTTCAGCAGTAAAAAGTGCAGATTATAGATAGATACATAGATATATACAGATATCCTAGATAGATACAGTATATAGACATATAGATAGCCTATATATCACGTCACATTTTGCTGGTTGGGGGTGGCCTGACCAGCGATCACGCAGTCCACCACTGCAGTTTACATGGAATAGCACTGCCTTGCCTAGCCTACCACACGCACCTGCCATACACAGCTTACTTTCTCCCTGTCTTGGTAAGCCATACCCTGACGGTGTCAATGACAATCAATCAGGAGGAGTAGTTATTGAAAATAATCACGCTTTAGACATGACCAGCCTACTTGGCAGCAGCTTGCAACAGGGGGATTCATAGGTGGCACATAGACCATACAGCTAGCATGAATGCAAATATTTTTAGATCTTCTGACTAAGTTTACTGTACTTATTCAAACGACATCAGCACCACTGCCACTGGATATAAAGCAAACATTGACTTTCACTTGGTGCTTCATTGACTGTAAAAAAGTGTAATAATATTATCTATGCACTGCCTGATGTAGACTAGCTTGACTTGCTAGCTCGATGAGTTGCGAAATGATATCAGCAACACGTACTCGTTCCATATTAAACTTAGGCTACAGTTAACATAGTTTGGCTTTCCAGGCTACTTGGACCATGCATTTAATTACCTTTCACTGCCTTCACGTCTGCCAGGCTCCAAACTGTCTTCATAACAGCAGTTGCAATTCAGTATAAACAGCCTCGGTAAAGTTAAAACCAACTAGCGATGCTAGTCGCGATTAGCATTTGAACTGCAGTTAGGTAACCTACCCTCATAACTAGACGGCTTCCCAGGCTACTTGGACCATGCATTTCATTACCTTTCACTGCCTTCACGTCTGCCAGGCTCCAAACTGTCTTCATAACAGCAGTTGCAATTCAGTATAAACAGCCTCGGTAAAGTTAAAACCAACTAGCGATGCTAGTCGCGATTAGCATTTGAACTGCAGTTAGCTAACCTACCCTCATAACTAGACCTCTCAAATTCCGAAAAATGCATTAAAATAACATTGGACTACGTTGTTATTTTTGTTAAACCTTAGGGTGGCTATGATATAAATGGTGTAACGAAATTTTAAGTGTAAATATACAAACTTTATGAAAGTGTAAGCCACAACCTTTTCCTACAGGAATACATGGAAAACATAACCCCATAACCTCCATAAGGAGACCTCCCCAAATTCAGAAACATTTATTAAATTGAAATGGACAACGACGTTATCTTTGGTAAACTCTTAGGTGGCTATGATATAAATTATGTGACGAAATTCGAAGTCTAAACACACTTACTGTTGAAAGTGTAACTGCGATTTCCATAGGACTACATTCTAATTAAAATCCTCGTTGCCTCCGGTTGCCTCACGCACACCACTCTACTTCCGGTATTTCGCCTGCTTTGTGGGGGTGTCATATGATCCTCTGAGTGAAATACCCAGAATGCTCAGGTCAATACAAATGATCCAAAACACACCGTCACTGAGAAACATCGTGTGATTGTCTACCATATATAACAACTGAACACACATTGTATTTAACAGCGAGTAAGTCCGTACTTGTCCTTCGGGACCATGGCATCTCCAAGATTTACCCAGTCTCAAGGTGAGACAACGATGCGGATAAGTCTAGAATTACACCATTAGTGGACTGTTGCGGACCATCCCATGTCAGTCAATCGAAGATTGAGTAATATCGGGTTTGAAATCATGATGTCATTGAACTGTATGCGTCAGACTTGGAACAATGCTGTGCTGTGGCGTACACACCAGTACCTTTTACAAGAATGGCAATAAATGGATTTTTTTTTAAAAATATCAACATTGTATCTTAAATCACTCTGAAATGTCCTTTTGGCATGACCTAAAGCAATTTAAGATGAGCTATTCCGATTAATAGTATACATTCACCAACACTCACGTTTTTGCTAATTATAGAGCCATCGACAGACCAAATAACACCAAATTTATTGGGGGTGCTTTGAATGGGGTCTCAAGTCATCCCACCAAATATGGCTTTCATACGTCACAGCATATCCAAGATAGGCGCACTTCCTGTTTGGCGGCTTCGCTCGCTGAATTTAATTGGTTATCACAGGCGAACGCTTGGACGCATGAAGACGAAATCAAGGCGGTTGATCCACCTTGGTCTGTAGATCATGTGTGCCAAGTTTCATGACGATCGGATAAACTATGCGGCCAGGGTAGCTTTACTTTGACTTTGGACAAAATTCAAAATGGCGGAAAATCCATCATGGCGGAAAATGACATCATATGGTGCGTTGGAATCGGCTGAGTCAGAGGATTCCAATGGTATAAGTTTTATCAATATCGGCCATACGGATCAAAAGTTACGGGCATGAACATGTTTAACATCTTTGACCAGTTGGTGGCGCTAGAGCGTGAGAGTGGCGAGCATGAAACCTGGTGGTGTCAATCAGGGTAGTCTCCTCTATCAGCATACCAAATTTCATGACTTTATGTCTTACGGTTTGGGCTACAGGTGGAAAAATGTGTGGGCATCAGCGCTCAAAAGTCGCTTTTCCATTCATTCCTATGGGGAAAAATCGACCGGAAAAACTGGAATAACGGGAGAACGACAAGGCGTATCGAAAAGCTTTATACAAGCCACCATCCTCGCATCAGGACGCACGCGTGAGAAGTGGAACGGCGTCTCTAGCTCCAAATCCCTAGGACAAGATAGGGAGACAAAAATGTTCCGCAAGATAAATAAATTTGATAATAATAGGAAGAACAATAGTGTGCTGCTTTCAGCAAGCACACTAACTATATTATTCACTAATCTAATCTATATTCACTAATCTAATCTATACATTGATTTGCATTTCTTTTTCAGTTATCTGAAGCGAGTTAACCATGGGGAACACATTCAAGCATTCAGTACTCTGTAATAGGAGAGCTTGGAGTCCGACAGCCTTAAGTGGGCTACTCCTTATGCACAGAACCATGTGTAACCTGCGTTGTGTGGAACCACAGCGGTCCAGCCCTGCACACGCCCGGACTCGAATCCTATATTAGAGAAACCAATAATATGATGGTGGCATCAGGCTGTCTGGACACACTCTAACACACCCTACCGGTCAAGCAGTCAGCTGGACATACTCTAACACACCCTACCGGTCAAGCAGTCAGCTGGACATACTCTAACACACCCTACCGGTCAAGCAGCCAGCTGGAGTGGCTGCAGTGCACAGATGGTCAGAAGTCCTGTGTTCGGCCACGAAGGCCTACCGGCTGACCGGCTGCCATCTGTGGCTGGGCAATGCATGAGTCATGTGTGTTGCGCGCGCGCGCGTGTGTGTGTATGTGTGTGCATGACTCTGTGTGTGTGTGTGTGCGCGTATTGTGTGTTTGTGTATATTTGTGTGTGTGTGCAAGACTGTCTGTGTGTGTGTGTGCATGTGTGTGTGTGCATGTGTGTGTGTGTGTGTGTGTGTGTGTGTGTGTGTGTGTGTGCGGGTGAGTGAGCGAGCAAGCCTGTTTATCTGCTGTGTTGTCTCTAGGTGTCTGGAGGCCCATTAATCAGCATTAGCCGTATTAACATTCATGACGGTGCATGAGCACCAGAAGACTCGCACACCGGCACAGAGATGTGGGAGGGGCTTAGTAGAACACTGCATTATGGGAATCTTAAAGTTCTGCTACTTACTGCTGCTTCAGCATTCCATCTGTCCATCCCTCCATCTCTCTCTCTCTCTGTCTCTCTCTCCCTGTCTTTCCCACTGTCTCTCTCTCACTCTCTCTCCCTCCCTCCCTCCCTCCATCTTGTTCTCTCTCCCCGTCTCTCTCTCTCCATCTCTCCTCTGTTGTCTGCTCTATCCATCACTTGCGTTGTGAGTCAGCTTTATTGGCTTTGCCACATCAAGGTCAGACGAGCGTTCTTGCAGGATGCGGTAAAACTGGGTGACTGCGTTTGAGTGACAGGTCAGGAAAAAGTCCACCACGATCAGCTGCACCGACGGCTCCAACAGACTGACGGAGAGCTGATATAAATTACTGTTGGACCAACGGCCTGCTGGGAAGCTCTGGACTTGGGCATTTTATACACTCTCTTGTATTCCCCAGACCGCTCCTCTGTCAACCCGTTTTTGCAGATTGGACCTGATAATCTCTCTGCCCTGTGCTTTGCTCTGAGTCTAGTACAATACAGCACCTCCTTTTTAGGGGGCCATCTGTCTCTGTGAATGTGTCTCAAAGCGCATATTTCTGTCAGTACCCTTCTAGTGTGCACTGAGCACTTACTTGCGTCGTGCCCACTTCCTCTACAGTATGGTTAGTGTTGTCCCAACATCTGCACTATATACTTAAACTAAGTATTTAAAGTGTGCAAGTAGGCGGTTTGAGACACAGCCTGTGTGTCTACACTACAGCATCTCCTACTCCTACACTACAGCACCTCCTCTTCAGGGCCCCTCTACTACACTACAGCACATCCTACACTACACTACAGCACCTCCTCTTCAGGGCCCCTCTACTACACTACAGCACCTCCTACACTACAGCACCTCCTCTTCAGGAGGCCATCTCTACTACACTACAGCACCTCCTACACTACAGCACCTCCTCTTCAGGAGGCCATCTCTACTACACTACAGCACCTCCTACACTACAGCACCTCCTCTTCAGGGCCCCTCTACTACACTACAGCACCTCCTACACTACAGCACCTCCTCTTCAGGGCCCCTCTACTACACTACAGCACCTCCTACACTACAGCACCTCCTCTTCAGGAGGCCATCTCTACTACACTACAGCACCTCCTACACTACAGCACCTCCTCTTCAGGAGGCCATCTCTCCTACACTACAGCACCTCCTACACTACAGCACCTCCTCTTCAGGAGGCCATCTCTACTACACTACAGCACCTCCTACACTACAGCACCTCCTCTTCAGGAGGCCATCTCTACTACACTACAGCACATCCTACACTACACTACAGCACCTCCTCTTCAGGGCCCCTCTACTACACTACAGCACCTCCTACACTACAGCACCTCCTCTTCAGGAGGCCATCTCTACTACACTACAGCACCTCCTACACTACAGCACCTCCTCTTCAGGAGGCCATCTCTCCTACACTACAGCACCTCCTACACTACAGCACCTCCTCTTCAGGAGGCCATCTCTACTACACTACAGCACCTCCTACACTACAGCACCTCCTCTTCAGGAGGCCATCTCTACTACACTACAGCACCTCCTACACTACAGCACCTCCTCTTCAGGAGGCCATCTCTACTACACTACAGCACATCCTACACTACACTACAGCACCTCCTCTTCAGGAGGCCATCTCTCCTACACTACAGCACCTCCTACACTACAGCACCTCCTCTTCAGGAGGCCATCTCTACTACACTACAGCACCTCCTACACTACAGCACCTCCTCTTCAGGGCCCCTCTACTACACTACAGCACATCCTACACTACACTACAGCACCTCCTCTTCAGGAGGCCATCTCTACTACACTACAGCACCTCCTACACTACAGCACCTCCTCTTCAGGAGGCCATCTCTACTACACTACAGCACCTCCTACACTACAGCACCTCCTCTTCAGGAGGCCATCTCTACTACACTACAGCACCTCCTACACTACAGCACCTCCTCTTCAGGGCCCCTCTACTACACTACAGCACATCCTACACTACACTACAGCACCTCCTCTTCAGGAGGCCATCTCTACTACACTACAGCACCTCCTACACTACAGCACCTCCTCTTCAGGAGGCCATCTCTACTACACTACAGCACCTCCTACACTACAGCACCTCCTCTTCAGGGCCCCTCTACTACACTACAGCACATCCTACACTACACTACAGCACCTCCTCTTCAGGGCCCCTCTACTACACTACAGCACATCCTACACTACACTACAGCACCTCCTCTTCAGGGCCCCTCTACTACACTACAGCACCTCCTACACTACAGCACCTCCTCTTCAGGAGGCCATCTCTACTACACTACAGCACCTCCTACACTACAGCACCTCCTCTTCAGGAGGCCATCTCTACTACACTACAGCACCTCCTACACTACAGCACCTCCTCTTCAGGGCCCCTCTACTACACTACAGCACATCCTACACTACACTACAGCACCTCCTCTTCAGGGCCCCTCTGTGTCCTCTCCAGCTCTGCTCCAGCTGCATGGCTGTGTGCTTCCTGCTCTCAGATCCCTTATATTCCCACCACAGCCTGCTTGCTCCATACAGCTCACTGCTTCCTGACAGCTAGGTTATATGTGGCTTTGTCTGTGTTTGAGTGTGTGTGTGTGTGTCATAATTATGATATCCTGTGTGTTTTATGGAGTGCTGCAGAGTGCACATAGAGTACTGTATATGTTTTTCTTTCATGCCAAGCCAGCCGAGTCAAGAGACTCCTGCTGTACTGGTTCATCTTCTTGAAAAATCTGCGTCGCTCAGGCAGTTTTCAATCTCATGAGCGAGACAGGCCCTGTTCAGCTGTGCAGGTACTGCACTGTTCCCCATCAGCCTCAATGGAAGGGCAGGGCTGTGCAGGCATCACTTGGAGCTGATGGATCCCTCCAGTGAGGTGCATTCTGCTGTGCAAGGCGAGCCTGTTCTGCATCTCCACAACCATGGCCACCATGATTCATTCAAACAGCACGAGCTAAAGACTGATTGCTATTGGAATATAAATTTGTCATTTTATTGGGCTGAAGGCCTGAGTCTCTCTCTCCCTCTCTCTCTTTCTCTCCCTCTCTCTCTCATACTCTCTCTCTTTTAATTTACTTTTGTATTGACACTTTATTTATTGCGATATAAATAAATAAACCATCATCATAACAATATTTCTTTCCTTGAGGTCGGCATCCTTTATTAAATGTTCCTAAGCCTGTGAGGGATGTTTTATTATATATATACATATGTATTTGTTTTTTAATAATACAAAATAATATAATATATTATAATTTATTGTTTTACATTAAACTATATCATAGTATTGTTTTATATTAAATTTTGTTGTTTCATAGTACAGTATATTATATTACATTAGATCGTAAATGTATTATATTGCTCTTGATTGAATGCATTAAGAGCAGTGTAATGTTTGAGGGCGGGAAGATACAACAGACTGCTCATAAGTAAATCACTTTAAATTAATATTCAATTACAACCCAAGATGTGTGACCCTCCCACAGCTCACACTGCGTCCTTCCTGAATGCCAGGCTTGACATGTGTACACACGTGCCTGTCTGAATATAAAGTGGGCCATGGAGTGGCTAAGCCTCTCTACACATAATGCCACCGATAAACAATGCAGCAATGACTCCTAGTTCCTCTCGTCCTGGCCTGTTATCAGCGCTGGCCAAGTTCTCATTTCTTAGAATTCAACCTCCATTTGTCTCTCTTTCAGTGTCTCTCTATGCAGAGAAAAAGAAACGGTGAGCTCGGTCAGCTCGCTCCACTGGCATGCCCGTGAGGAAGTGTTTTAGCAAAACAATGACGGATAACACAAAAACAAGCCTAACATTGAAAGGCTCTGCGAATCACAGCACTGCCTGCCAAAGGTCCTGAGTGCCTGAGTGCAATGAAAAACATGGCCGCTATTACAGCACTACCTGGTCATGGTCCAGCATGTCAATGCTCTGGCAGGGTTCGGCTGCAACCTTAGCGGACCTGACTACGGCCCATAAACACAGACCGTCCCAAGCGTCCACTTTAGATGACCTGGCCCCATAATCACAGACGCTCCCAAGCGTCCACTTTAGATGACCTAAATCAGCTAGAGTAACAGCACAGAGAGTGGATGCAGATAAGACTCTGTCAACGCGAACCTGGGTTATATCGAAAAGCGTGTTATCATTCATCCATTTGCCCCTTTCCTTCCACACTTAAAGCGGCGTTCCCCAACAGCCGTAATGATAGCTTTTATTCGTCAGAACTGTTTGCAGAGGTGTGGAAATGCTGAGCTTGCATTGTGATGAGGACTGGGATATGGAGAGCTTCAGAAATAAATTCATAAATTCAGAAAACGGTTGCCACAACAACAACTGCACTTCTTTTAGCATTTCCGTGCGGACATAACACATTTGGAAACTGATGCAAGAATTATATTGCTAAACCGAGAACATTTTTCCATCTAATTTGCATCTTCAGATCCCTAAGCGTAGAGTGGTCAAATCCTTAGTCACCAGGTGCTACTGGAACACAAGATATTATTCAACACTACAAGCTCTTCGGCTTAGCTCCAGGTGCCGTGTGAATTCAATCTAAATGGTTGCCAAAGACAGTGTTTCTAAAATGAAAAATTAATGTAATTCTTGTCACCCTCTCCTCATTCTCTCCTCTCTCCCTCTATTCCCCCTCTCCTCCCTTTCTCCTCTCATCCTTCTTTCCTCCCTCTCTCCCTCTCCTCATTCTCTCCTCTTCCCCTCTATTCCCCCTCTCATCCCTTTCTCCTCTCTCTCTCCTCTCCCTCTCATCCTTCTCTCCTCCCTCTCTCCTCTTCCCCTCACTCTCTCCTCTCATCCTTCTTTCCTCCCTCTCTCCTCTTCCCCTCTCCTCTCTCTCCTCACTCTCTCCTCTCATCCTTTCCTCCCTCTCTCCTCTCCTCACTCCCCCTCTCTTGTCCTCCTTCTCTCTACCTTTCCCTCTCTCCTCTCCTCTCCCTCTCCTCCAGTCTAACATATAGACCCTATAGTGTAGAGCAATCAAATCCATAGTCACCACCAGGTGCTAGAGGAACACAATATACTACTCAGTATTGCAGTGAGTCTGAGCTCAAGATGTTTCTGAAATGACTGTAAAACCCTCTCATAAATATATTTTCCATATTTCCATATTAGAAACAGATGCTGTAGTGCTTATCAAAATCAAAATGTTAAGTCATTGCTTGAGGGCATAATCTCAGTTCAACCAATATCAGTCTACTTCAGACAGACCCTGTCCTTTCCCTCTCTACTCCCTCTCTCCTCCCCCTCTCCCTTTCTCCTTTCCTCTCCTCTGCTCGCTTCAGACACAGTCACTGTTCTCAGTCTCTTGCCATTTTACAGGTCTTCACACTGATGCTCTCTCTCTCCCCCTCTCTCTCTCTCTCTCCTCCTCTCTCTCTTGCACTCTATCTCTGCCACTGTCTCTCTGTGTGTGTCTGTTTAATGGATATCTTCTGGACATATGCTATCTTTCCTCAGGAGCAATAACCTGAGACTGTTCTCTCTTCCTCTCTCGCTTCCTTACTGTCACAAACCGATGAACAGACAGACAAACACACAGACACACACACACACACAGAGAAAGACAATACACGTGCCAACAGAAACACAGAGACACATACCAGTAATAACTAAAATGTGTGCTCAGGCACAACCAGAGATCACAGAGCATGATTCAGGCATCCCATCAGCGTGTGTGAGGATGATAGGAGAGTGCCTGTTCTCCGTCGGTACCTGGAGATAAGCCATGTGTGTGTGTGTGTGTCTGTGTGTGTGAACAGCAGCCTGACTGACACGGCTGTCTGGGGGAGAACAAAGCAGCAGACGTTTCAACAGTGCCTTCTAAAGGCAGGTATACATGCTGTTAGGTCAGGCTGTGGCTGGAGCAGGTTTTTAATCCATTATGTTTCCCTGTTGGGGGGGATGTCATCAAAGTGCACAGTATTGAACAGTGCCAGCTCTCAACCCTCCTATTGTTTCTGAGCTTTCTTCCCTGCTGTCCTCCCATTTTAATATTCCTCTGTGAATACCCTGTGTTTTAATAGTCTCATAACATTAGCCCTACCACTGGATTGGAAGTCTTTGTCATGCTGTAGGCTACTGTTGTCCTGACAGTGAAGCTGATGTTGCCGAAGCAGAAACCCCTTTAGCTAGCCTCAAGGTGCATGTTCCGCCTAAGAGTGATATTAGCCTATTTGAAATAACTGCTTGGTTGTCATGAGAACAAATCTTGCCGGTAAGCTTGTTCAGTTAGTGCAGCAGTTTTATAGCCTGACCAGCCAGACCCACATTAAGATGTACAGTATAGGGTCTGGGAACTCACCATAGCAGGGCTCAATCGGAGGGGTGGGATAAACGGTCGTCTTTCAAATTCCCTCTCCACACAATAGGATAGCGCTACAATAACTCATCTTCTTGTTTTCTAGTGGCAGGATGCTCTACGGCCGCAACTTCTGGTCGCAGGTGAGCCGTAATTATGTTAAGCCTGCCTACCGACTCCATACACGATGTGATTGCCCGATAGAAGTTGAATTTCTCCAACTCCCAAGTCAACGGAGAGTTGCCAGACTACTAGGGGCGTCTAGATTTCTAGGCTAGTCGTTTAGTCTGTGAATCCTTGCTGTTAGCAGAGGGACAGCTACTGAAAGGCCAGTAGGCGACTGTCCTATCACAATAAAGGCAAAAAAAAAATCCCCTCAAAAATACTTTAATAAATTATATTCAATCAATATATAAATCAATCTCCCTAATTCCCAAAGCTGAACGTTGCCAGGTGTGAACAGAGTCAGCCCATAGAAGAGCTCCCCCTCTCCAGGTACGGACAGGTGAGGCCTTTATTACAGCTCTCTGAAATCACGGCCATTTCCAATGACTGTAATTATATAGAACTCCTCCTGCCGTTTGGCGTTGTGTAATATTCTGACCTGTCAAACGGAGCGAGACGACTTGACAAAACTATTACGAGCTTCCCCTGCATGCTGAAATGGCTTCTCTGTCAGAGGGCCTGATGTGTATAATACGCCTGTCATGTCACACTCTATAATCAGGCACCCACAGCTCACTTTATTTCCATAAACTGAATATGGCTTTACTGTGCGTCTGTGTTACCAGAACCGATTCAGACATAAACTGAATATTGCTTTACTGTGGTTCTATGTTACCAGAACATTTCAGATATAATATAAACTGAATATTGCATATTGTGCTTCTATGTTACCAGAACATTTCAGATATAAACTGAATATTGAGTATGTGCTTCTGTGTTACCAGAACCCTTCAGACATGAACTGAATGTTGCCTTATTGGGCTTCTGTGTTCCCATAACGTAAATGACTGGAAGGTACAGTAAGAACAACCTTCATTGTGCAGAACCAAATCCATGAAATTAGAATAGTTACAGTAAATAGGAGTATACATTGTTTTTGTTATATTAACTCAAGAGTTACTGTAAGGTACATCATATTTACAGTAAACACATGCCAAATGTCATGGCTCTTTTGCTTAACTCTGACGTAGCATAGCAAGTGTTTACAACTTACTTTCTGTCACACCTACAGTATATCTGGTGTGACAAGAAGTAACATTCTGGCAAAAAAAAGGGACATAACTATTTTCATACACACGTCATGGAAGCGTCATGCTGATACTGCAAGTGTCCATGGCAGCTGTCATGAGGTGTCCATTGCAGGGTCTTCATAGACTATCAAGCGCTGTCAAAGTGACACATTGTTATGAGAGCCAACATGACAATTACTGGTGATGGAATCATCCACTGTCATTCCATTAAATGTCAGCGGCTAAGACCTTCAGACAGTATGTATGATCTCCCTGCTGTGTGCAACGGCTATGGAAGTCAGTCTTAAACTTTGTAAAGATTTTATTGAGCGTTTGTGAGAGGGTAACTGCAACTGCATTATTTAATGGATTAAGATCATGTACTGCATAGTGACAGAAATAAACTGAAACTCATGTTGGGAGTCTCTCTCGCTCTCTATCTCTCTCTTTCACACACACACACACACAAACACACACAGATGCACGCACACACACACACACACACACACACACACACATTTACAGAGCGGCAGAACTGGTATCTCTCGTAGCCCCAAGGTGCTGTATATGATGCATGTGAAAATATGAACTTGCCAAGGCCTTTAATCCATATTTAATGTTGCTGTATGTGTGTGTGTGTGAGGGGGCCGGGGTGCCAATGGCTAGCAATATAAAACTAAACGGCCCCATGGCCTATTAATGCCACTCACTGCAGAATGCCCTCACCACACTCATTTGTCTTCTCCCCCTCTCCCCCTCGCTTTCTGACAGGAACACTGAGGGGTTTCATTTCTCCTTCTCTCTCTCTCTCTCTCTCTCTCTCTCTCTCTCTCTCTCTCTCTCTCTCTCTCTCTCTCTGCCTCAGGCTATTTGACAATTTGTGGTTTCATTGCTGCCATGAGCTCCTCCATGTGTCCAGTATATTCCAGTATATTCACACATACACCTCCTCTCCTCTCCTCCAGTATATTCACACACACAGACACCTCCTCTCCTCTCCTCCAGTATATTCACACACACAGGCACCTCCTCTGCTCTCCTCTCCTCTCCTCCAGTATATTCACACATACAGACACCTCCTCTCCTCTCCTCCAGTATATTCACACACACAGGCACCTCCTCTGCTCTCCTCTCCTCTCCTCTCCTCCAGTATATTCACACATACAGACACCTCCTCTCCTCTCCTCCAGTATATTCACACACACAGGCACCTCCTCTGCTCTCCTCTCCTCTCCTCTCCTCTCCTCCAGTATATTCACACATACAGACACCTCCTCTCCTCTCCTCCAGTATATTCACACATACACCATCTCTTCTCTTCTCTCCTCTCCTCTCCTCCAGTATATTCACACAGGCACCTCCTCTGCTTTCCTCCAGTATATTCACACACACAGACACCTCCTCTCCTCTCCTCCAGTATATTCACACACACAGACACCTCCTCTCCTCTCCTCCAGTATATTCACACATACACCATCTCTTCTCTTCTCTTCTCTGCTCTCCTCCAGTATATTCACACAGGCACCTCCTCTTCTCTCCTCTACTCTCCTCCTGCAAATTCACACAGCAATCTCCTCTTCTCTTCCCTCCTTTTCTCTCCTCCAGTATATTCACACAAGCACCTCCTCTGCTCTCCTCTGCTCTCCTCCAGTATATTCACACAGCAATCTCCTCTTCTCTTCCCTCCTTTTCTCTCCTCCAGTATATTCACACAGGCACCTCCTCTTCTCTCCTCTGCTCTCCTCCAGTATTCAGACACCTCCTCTGCTCTCCTCTGCAAATTCACACAGGCAACTCCTCTTCTCTCGTTTTTCTCTCCTCTCTTCCGTTGAACTTCAACTCGGTCCGAGCAGTCGGAGGATAACACAAATCCAGCTTTTTGACCACTATGTCCTTGTTAATCACCACAGAGGGCCTGCTAAGGGAAGACACACACACACGCCATACACACACATACACCACACACTTTGACTTCGGTGTGTTTTCTTGTAGGAGGTGCTGGAGGAGCCATAATGGGTCAATGATGTGCTGACATTCAGATCAACACACATACTGTACTAACTTCTGTTCTATGTGTGCTGACATTCAGATCAACACACATACTAACTTCTGTTCTATGTGTGCTGACATTCAGATCAACACACATACTAACTTCTGTTCTATGTGTGCTGACATTCAGATCAACACACATACTGTACTAACTTCTGTTCTATGTGTGCTGACATTCAGATCAACACACATACTAACTTCTGTTCTATGTGTGCTGACATTCAGATCAACACACATACTAACTTCTGTTCTATGTGTGTTGATGTCATTCCGTTCATATGTGTGTTTATGAGTGAGGCGCCATTCCGTTCATATGTGTGTTTATGAGTGAGGCGCCATTCCGTTCATACTGTATGTGTGCCTATGAGTGTGTGTGCAGTAATTCGCCCAGAGAGGCAGGCCTGACACCTCTAAGCCCGTCCTGGTGTCGGAGAGCTCTGGCGTCGGCTGGTGATGCCTGCGGATCAGTAATTCACTCACGCAGCCATGACACCTCTATAAGCTGCTCCTGGCCGCTTTAGCGCCTTGATTCCACTTGATGTAGGAGCGGAGCGGAATGGCGCGGAGTGGAGCGGCGTGGGGGGGCCTATCTGGGGCCGTGCTAATGAAGAGATTCCCTCCAGCGTGGGGGGAGAAAATGAGCTGTTCTCCTCGCTCCACTGAGCAGCTAATACAGATTAGCCTCATCTTGCATTGTGTTATCTATGAATGTGTGTGTGTGTGTGTGTGTGTGTGTGTGCGTGTGTGTGAATGTGTATGTGTGTTTATGTTTGTGTATGTGACTATGTGTATATGCGTGTGTATGTATGTGTATGTGTGTTTATGTTTGTGTGTGTGTATGCAGCGTGTGTGTATGTGTGTGTGTGTGTATGCATGTGTGTGTGTGTGTGTGTGTGTGTTCATGTGTGTGCGTGCGTGCGTGCGTGCGTGCGTGCGTGCGTGCGTGACTAATGGTGTTTAGGCTGAGAGGAGACAGAGCACGTCCTCTCCTCATGCTCCATGCTATCTGTGATTAGCTATTAACCGCTGCAGTCTGCAGCAAGCGCTCTGCATAGAAACATGTGCTTACGCTTCTGCTTGTTTCTGTGTGTGTCTGTTTGTTTCTATGTGTTTCTGTTTGTTTCTGTGCTTCTGTATGTTTCTGTTTGTTTCTGTGTGTTTGTTTCTATGTGACTATGTGACAAAGATCTTCCAAAAATATGTTCAAGTGCTTTGTCTGTAGTAAAAAGGCAATTGGACATTTAACATTATTCACATTTTGCAGTCACCTGACTACTGGTGTGCAAGAAACTCTGACAACCACGGTTAACGCTTGCATGTTTGTATAGACAAAGTGACATCGGTTCCGTCGTGTGATGAGGTCCTCATCTGAAAACAGCCTGAAAAGTATGGTAGTTTTAAAAAGAAATAAATCGATAAAAACATAACCCCGGCTTTTCTACATGGATGTTAGTGCATCCAATCACACAACAACTATCTGGCATGTCATTTTTAGTCCTTGATTACTTTACTGGGGTTTTGTTGCTGAGAATAATGTCCTTGCCCGCCAGCCAGTAGTTGTGATGTCACGTGCAAAGTATGAATAGGTGTGTGTGTGTGTGTGTGTGTGTGTGTGTGTGTGTGTGTGTGTCAGAGCACCAGACTGTCATTGTGAACATTGTCCTGTGAATGTGTGTATTTCCTAGTGTGACCTCTTCCATAGTAAAGGTACACAACTCCAATCATCCACTATAGGATTCAAATCATGCTCCAGAGAAAGTGATGAAACTAACAGCAACCTTTACTGCGTTTAGTGTGCAGGT
>NC_084996.1:23020582-23030582 GCF_963854185.1 Sardina pilchardus | reverse complement strand
TCTACTCAACTGAAGCACGGTGTACTTCAGGGACAAACTCCTCAGCTCTCTTCTCTGCCTTTGCTGGACAGCTGGACGTTTTCTAAGTAATTGGTTCCAATTGCAAAGCCGCCCATGTCAACATCCAGCAGCAGGGCTGGACAGCCTTCTCCTCAGTGGACCACTGCAAGCTCTCACTGCTGACCATCTCTGACCGGACGGCCTGAGGACAGAGGATCTGACACGTCTCTCAGACACACACACTGTTCTACGTTGCAACTACTCTTTCTTATTTTGCAGCTCTCTCTCTCTCTCTCTCTCTCTCTCTAGATTAGTGGCCATGGATAACTTTTATCCTTTTACCATGATTTGTATCCTGTACAAAAGTGGGACTGTGTGAATCATTCAGTGGTTTGATAAACCAGTAAAGAAAGAGTTAGGATCTCAAAATCTCTCTCTCTCCCTCTCTCTCTCTCTCTCTCTCTCTCTCTCTCTCTCTCTCTCTCTCTCTCTCTCTCTCTCTCTCTCTCTCTCTCTCAGGTCTTGTCCAGGGCTAATGGTCAGATACACACACAGCCTGGACTCCACACTACACACACACACACACACACACACACACACACACACACACACACAGATATATATACACTGAGTAAATATCTACTATATGTCTGCAGGCAGATACACACACAACCTGGACTCCACACTACACACACATGATGCTCTCTGTCATGCTGTCTCCATTATACCTCTAGCTGCTCCCTCTCTCTCTCTCCCTCTCTCTTTCTCTACCCCTCTTTCCCTCCCTCTCTCTCTCTCCCTCTCTCTTTCTCTACCCCTCTTTCCCTCCCTCTCTCTCTCCTTCTATCTCTTTTTCTTTCCATGTTTAGAGGAGCACCTCCTCTCTCTATCCTTCCCTCCCTCTCTCTCCCTTTAGATGAGTGTGCATTTTCTTTCTCTCTCTCTTTCTGTCTGTCCCTCTCTCCCTCCATTCCTCTCTTTAGAAAGGTGTGCATGATGACTTCCTCTCTCCCTCTCTCCCTCCCTCCTTCCTTCCTTCTCTGTATCAGGGTGGAGGCTTTCTCTATTCTTCCCTCCCTCCATCCCTCTCTTTAGAAGGGTGCATGATGACTTTCTCTCTTCCTCTCTCCCTCCCTCCCTCCCTCCCTCCTTCTCTGTATCAGGGTAGAGGCTTTCTCTATCCTTCCCTCCCTCCATCCCTCTCTTTAGAAGGGTGCATGATGACTTTCTCTCTCCCTCCCTCCCTCCCTCTCTGTATCAGGGTGTGCATGATGACTTCCTCCCTCCCTCCCTCCCTCCCTCCCTCCCTCCCTCTCTGTATCAGGGTGTGCATGATGACTTCCTCTCTCCCTCCCTCTCTCTCTCTGTCTCTCATGGTGGTCATGGTGGTATTAGTGGGCAGTTGGCTGCTGAGTTCTGAGGGCTGCACTCTCAGTCTGACCTTTCTGTTCTGAACGCTCCATCAGCATCCAGCTGCACTACCTGCTGCCTTTGACCTGGAACACACACACACACACACACACACACACACACACACACACACACACACACACACACACACACACACACACACACACACACACACACACACACACACACACGCGCTGTGGCCGCCTGGCCGTGCGAGACAGGGTAGTGGGCTAACCAGTTGGAACAAAGTAGGTCAGACACAGGTTGCAGTGAAACAAACTTAAGCCTACCTTACATTGACAGACTTTGCAAAGATTTGGAAAAGATTTTTGAAAGACTACAGTCTCAGACCCTCTCACATCTAAAGACAATTCATTGAGTTTTTAGTCACAGACTAGTCACAGGCCAGTCTCAGATTAGGATTTTGTAAAGACTGTGGTCACTATTTACAAGACTGCTGCTTGATTCCTTCAAATTATTTCCATCGTGCAATAGGCTACACGTCATCATTAACAGGAAATCACATGATAGCCTACTCATATCAAAGTATTTTTTTCGCGTTTCTGCAGCATTGTTTGATGTGTGACATCACTAACAGATATAGAGTTGTTCTGTCTCGTAGAATAGCCGACTAATAAATTATAAGAAATGAAATAATAAATAATCATATAGGCTACAGCTGTCGCCTATTTTGCCCCTTCCTGTTTTCGTGTTCGCGAGAGGTTACTATTGGTTTTTAATGTTCACGTCACTATTTGCATGAGCCACGACTGAAAAGACTTCCGATAATATCAAACATGTTTGATATTGTCGTAACGCCAAAACTAGAGAAAGACTGCCTCCGACGGACTTAAAACCGCTAAGATTGGCACCTTACACTAAACGATTTAGATGACGGGAGCGCGCTGCGATTCTAGCACAACTCTCAAGATTTCCACCCGATTTTGGAAATTTAGTCGCCGACTGTTAAAACAGGCCAAAATCGTGCAATGTAAGCCAGCCTTTAGGTATTTATTTATAATCAGTGGGGAAAGGGTTGGGGAGCAGAAGGCAACTCAAATCTCTTCAGTCCTGGACCGAGGCAGTCAGAGGGCTCGTGTCTGCTTCTGAGGTGAGAGAGAGGGAGAGAGATAAGGACAACGTTAGTGGGGGGGGGGGGTGTGGTCCCTGCCACTGACCTATTCCTCCGGCTTTGTGGTCGTCCTGGAAGTCCTGTCCCTCTTCTCCGTCTTCAGCTGGTTGCAGCACACAGTCCCACAGTCTTCCACAAGTAAAACAGAACACTTCGTTAAAGGGGTGGCCGTAGGCCCTTACCCTGAGACTGGTTTGATGTCGGTTTGATGTCGGGTTTCCACTCTTCACTCTTCACTCTCCTCAAACCAGTCTGCCTGAAGTCTGTGCTGGTCGGCTTTTAAAAGGCAGCCAATTGCCTGATCAATACACTGCACCTGGCCAGAGGTAATCAAAGACACCTGGGGGGTGGAGCTTCGTTAGGACAGCTCTGGGGTAGTACCGCCCATCCACAACAATGCCTCTCATCTGCCTTTGTTGGCCTGTTTGGAGCCATGTGGGGCACTGACCCCTGACTGAGCCCTCACATACCCTCCCCCTCAGCTCCGAACCACTGTGGGGAGCGGCAGACCACAAGCACTCATCTCTTCTCGACATGGCATCAGCATTCCCATGCAGCTTCCCCGCTCTGTGTTCCACTGTAAACCTGAAATCCTGCAGGTGTAGAAACCAACGGGTTATTCGGGCATTTGTGTCTTTATTGTTGGCCATCCACTTCAACGGGGCATGGTCCGTGACTAAGGTGAACTCCCTGCCCAATAGGTAATACCGTAATTTCTCCATTGCCCACTTAACAGCTAAGCATTCCTTCTCTATGGTTGCATAATTCCTTTCATGGGGGAGAAGCTTACGGCTGATGAAGGTAATTGGGTATTCGACGCCATCCCATACTTGGGACAAGACTGCCCCAAGGCCTACCTCTGAAGCATCCGTTTGCACCAAAAAGGTCTTGCTGAAGTCTGGGGTGCGCAACACCGGTTCACTGCACAGGGCTTCTCTCAAAGTGTTGAAGGCCAGCTCGGTCTGTTCCGTCCATCTCACCCGGTTGGGTGCATTTTTCCCAATCAGCTCATTAAGGGGGGCGGCTATGGAGGCAAAATTAGAAATGAATTGTCTGTAATACCCCACTAAGCCTAGGAAGGTTCTCACCTGACGTTTGGTCTGTGGTTTGGGCCAAGTCACTATGGAGTCCACCTTTTTCACCTGGGGCTTCACACTTCCGCGTCCAACAGTGTAGCCAAGGTAGTTCGCCTCGTCCAGGGCTAGAGAACACTTGGCTGGGTTGGCTGTGAGCCCTGCTTTCCGTAGGGCCTGAAGCACAGCTGTTAAATGCTGGAGGTGGTCCATCCAGGACATGCTATGAATGACGATGTCATCAAGGTAGGCTGCGGCGTAGTCTTGATGCGGTCGTAACACCTTGTCCATAAGCCTCTGGAATGTTGCCGGGGCCCCATGAAGCCCAAAGGGAAGGACTCGATACTGGAAGGCGCCATCTGGTGTTGAGAAGGCAGTCTTCTCTTTTGCCTGTGGGGTGAGAGACACCTGCCAGTATCCTTTTGTTAGATCTAGGGTGGAGATGAAACGAGCAGGCCCCAACCTCCCAATCAGTTCGTCTACACGGGGCATAGGGTACGCATCAAACAGAGAGATTTCATTCAGTTTCCTGTAGTCATTGCAGAACCTAATGCTCCCATCGGGTTTTCCAACCAGGACTATTGGGCTGGACCAGGGACTGTGAGACTCTTCCACTACCCCAAGATCTAGCATTTTCCTCACCTCTTCCCGGATGGCGTCCCGTCGGGCTTCTGGAATCCTGTAGGGCCGCAACCTTCCCAGGCTTCCTTGGCCAAGTCCAGCAGGCCCCGAGGTCTCCGTCCATACAGAAGCTCGAACGGAGAGAATCCTGTGGAACTCTGTGGAACTTCACGTATGGAGAACAAGACATATGGCAGCAGCTGATCCCAGTTCTTACCATCAACATCTATGACCTTGCGTAGCATGTGTTTTAGAGTTTTGTTGAACCTTTCTACGAGGCCATCGGTTTGAGGGTGATACACAGAAGTTCTGATCTGCCCCACTTTCAGACTTTGGCACATTCTTTTCATCACCTCGGACATAAAACAGGACCCTTGATCAGTCAAGATTTCTTCAGGCAGGCCCACTCTACTGAAAAGCTGGAACATTTCCCTGACTACTGCCTTTCCAGTCGCCGAGCGAAGAGGAATTGCCTCCGGATAGCGAGTGGCATAATCCAGTATAACTAGGATATAGCGATGACCCCGGCTAGACTTTGGGAGGGGTCCAACTATGTCCATGCCAATCCTGCTAAAGGGCGTTTCGATAATGGGGAGCGGTATTAGCGGATTCCGGTACACTGTTTTTGGGCAATTGATCTGGCATTCAGCACAGTGTCGGCAGTAATCCTCCACAGCTCTCTTAACCCCTGGCCAGTAGAAACGGCTCAGAATTCGTTCATATGTTTTCTCCCTTCCTAAATGTCCCCCTAATATGTGAGCGTGAGCTAGGTACAGTACCTTCGAAACATATTCTTTGGGGATAAGCAACTGTTCACAGGTTTCTGAGTTTCTCTTAGTCACACGGTATAACAGCTTATTTTTGATCATGAAATGTGGAAAAGACACTTCACTCACCCCATCCTCTGTGCGGCCCTCGACCACCTGGACGTCTCTCCAGGCTTGAGTCAGGTTGGGATCCCGAAGCTGTGCCGAGCCAAATTTGCCTGACCGGTGAACATCGCCAACTTCCACTTGCGGAAAGTGAGAGAACACCTCATCTGATTGTATGTCTTCCAGGGGAACCTCACCAGCTACTCGCTCGGGATCAGTAGCAGTTCTTCCCGTGTGGATGGCATCACCCACCTCGTCCTCACTGGTTCCTGCACGACTACCACCTGGAGAAAGAGCAGCCCAAGCGGGCTGGGCAGCAGGGTGCTTCTCCGTCTTTTTGGGGTGTTTTCTGGACCGCTTCTTTGGACCATTTACTTTCCCAGACCAGTGGTGGGGGTAAAGTGGGCTATCCCGGCCCAAAAGCACCGGGACTGGGAGCTGCCGAACAACCCCTACCTGTAGGGTGAACTGTCCTCGTGGAGTGATCATCTGGACCTCAGAGGTGGGATACTTCCGGGTGTCCCCATGGATGCAGGACACAGATATTTCTTCTCCTTGGGTTCCACTGGCGAATTCGGGCCTGATCAGGGAGACCATACTTCCAGAGTCTAAAAGTGCCTCTGTGTCTTTCCCATCAACCTTCACGGGGAACGTTGGGGCTGGCACCCCCTCACGAGCCCAACAGGTGGTGAGGTGGTTGCAGTAGAAGGCCTTACCCTCTGTGGATCCGGCGGTGGGCATGGACTCGTCACGGCCAGGGCAGTCTCGGGCTAGATGTCCCTCTCTTCCACAGGAAAAACATCGTGGGAGCAGAGAGGGCATTTGGGGTCTTCTTGGAGTGGGCCCAGCCCCCACCGAGGAAGTTCGGCCTGTCGGGTGATTCCCTGTTCTGCCAGCCACGTCTCTCTCTGACTTGGGTTTGGAGCTGCTCAGCTTGTTACTTTCAGACCGCATTAGATTACCCATCACCCGATGATTCTCCAACAAGGCTATCAGCGTCTCCACAGTTAAGGCCCCCTGCTGGGCAACGTACCTCTTGGCGTCATTTGGTAACGCCCTGATGCACCGGTCAATCACCACTCGATCCACCACAGGTGGGCCAGTTGCTTCTTCCAGCCAGCTCCTGGTTAATCGGACCAGCGCCGTTACTTGTGCTCGGACTGGGACAGCAGGGTCAAAGGCCCAGTCATGGACCCGTTGTGCCCTAGCAGGGAGGCTAAGTCCATATTGGGCTAGAATGGCAGCCTTCAACCGATCATAATTAGCAGCATCGGTTACTGAGAGGTCACAACACGCTTTCTGGGCCTCACCAGTCAAGAAAGGCATCAAAATATTCGCCCATTCTACTCTTTGCCATCTCTCTCTCACTGCGGTCCTCTCAAACAGCGCAATGTAGGTCTCGACGTCATCATCAGGATTCAGCTTAGTCAGTACATCCTTCGGCCGTCGTTCTGGCCTCCCTGTATGCTTGCAGAGCTCCGCTACAGCCGACTGCAACGTGGCTTGGGTTGACAAAATGGCTTTCAAGGTCTCTTCCATATTCAAAACCTTTCTTCGTTCTGACCCAATTTGTTCCACTTGGCTTCACCCACTGACAGCGAGGACTTAACCTGCCCGCATTCTCCACCATATGTGGCCGCCTGGCCGTGCGAGACAGGGTAGTGGGCTAACCAGTTGGAACAAAGTTGGTCAGACACAGGTTGCAGTGAAACAAACTTAGGTATTTATTTATAATCAGTGGGGAAAGGGTTGGGGAGCAGAAGGCAACTCAAATCTCTTCAGTCCTGGACCGAGGCAGTCAGAGGGCTCGTGTCTGCTTCTGAGGTGAGAGAGAGGGAGAGAGATAAGGACAACGTTAGTGGGGGGGGGTGTGTGGTCCCTGCCACTGACCTATTCCTCCGGCTTTGTGGTCGTCCTGGAAGTCCTGTCCCTCTTCTCCGTCTTCAGCTGGTTGCAGCACACAGTCCCACAGTCTTCCACAAGTAAAACAGAACACTTCGTTAAAGGGGTGGCCGTAGGCCCTTACCCTGAGACTGGTTTGATGTCGGTTTGATGTCGGGTTTCCACTCTTCACTCTTCACTCTCCTCAAACCAGTCTGCCTGAAGTCTGTGCTGGTCGGCTTTAAAAAGGCAGCCAATTGCCTGATCAATACACTGCACCTGGCCAGAGGTAATCAAAGACACCTGGGGGGTGGAGCTTCGTTAGGACAGCTCTGGGGTAGTACCGCCCATCCACAACAATGCCTCTCATCTGCCTTTGTTGGCCTGTTTGGAGCCATGTGGGGCACTGACCCCTGACTGAGCCCTCACAACGCACACGCACACGCACATACAGATGGTACGGGTTGAGAATGCTCCTTTCTTTCCCGCACATCGGGACTCCCGAAGCATCGGGAAAACTGCAACCGCAAGGGGGCAACATAGACCGCCCTAATAATATGAAGGTTCGGCTCATGGAAAAACCCGAGGACACCGCGCTGGTGACGAGCGGAGAAAAGAGGCATGACGCTCGGCATGTTAGATTGCAGTTGCAGAGTTTTCGAATGTTTACAGCCTACCTCACAGCTCTCTCACCCGACGTAGCCTATAACTCAGTCAGTCCAGCAGAGATGCCAGAGCAACTTTTTGGTCAATGGAGAGGGAGAGAAATGCTCCGCATATCCGTCTCATTTAATCATTAAAATGAAAGTGATGACTGGCGAAATTAATCAAACGATGTTTCAATAAACCACTGTTGAAATGAATGAAAATGGTTTTAGAAACATATAGGCCTATCACAGGGGTCGGCAACCCAAAATGTTCAAAGAGCCATTTTGGACCAAAAAATAAAAAACAAATCTGTCTGGAGCCGCAAAAAATGAAAAGCCTTATGTAAGCCTTATATTAAGGCAACAAAGGCTGTAAGTGTATATTATCTATATTAGCCTACTATCAAAATGACTAGTAGGCTACAACGAGGCTACATAACGAGCTTTCATGATTAAATGTTTTTCCCTGCAGCGCATCTCGGAGAGAATGACACACCACGTGACTTCTCCGCTGTATATGGTGCTTTAAGTTCAACTTCGTGCAATCACCATCCGTGAACCGTTGTTTTCCACGTTTTAATATCTCTCAGGTTGAAACAAAATGTCTCCAGAAGTAGGCTACTGCAATCGCACTTTTTCTCTCAGTCCCAACTGGATAGTCGGCTGCAAATGTATGCCTTCCCTGAAAATGTCTTTCTAAATGTCTTTCTCTTTTTGTTGTTCGCCAACTTATCATTACAAAGCAAACATGCAGGCAATCCTTCCGCAATGGAAATGAAAGCAAATGATTCGGTCCATTCTGCCTTAAATTCTCTGATCTCATCGGCTATCTTTCTCTTTTTCCCTTTGGGATCCATGGCATGTACCATACTGACATAACCGCCGGTTTGTTTACAATTAGGTTTACAGCCACCTGCCTGGCATGGTGCCGCCCTGAAACGTGTGTCGCAGGCTATCAAATCTTCGTTGACAGAAATGTTGAACTTCAATATTCATTATGCACATTTTTACAACATTGGAAAACGTTAAGAATGTTTGTCCTCATACAGAAACCATACTAAAACAAACAAACAAAAATCCCCCTATTCATTTTCATACATTTTCGAAGACGCTCCAGGGAGCCACCAGGGTGGCGCTAAAGAGCCGCATGCGGCTCTAGAGCCGCAGGTTGCCGACCCCTGGCCTATCAGAAGGAAATAGCCTTCAATTCAACCTGAAATACTCGAAAGGCAACCTTAGATTAATTCATGAATTCATTACGGTTACAAGACCGCATTTCCGTGAATAGGCTATTATTGTCAACGTCAAGGCGAAGACGAAAGAGATGGACAAGATGGACATTTTGGCAACATTTACATGCTAGGAATACTTAGAAATGTGTAGGCTATTTTAAAACGGAGGCATGTTCATTTTAACGGCGACGCTGGGTAGCCAGTACTTGTTATCACAGATTTTGTCCCCACCACTTTTGACGACTGAAAATAAAATGTATTTAACAGAAATCTCTTTAATACATGCCTATGCTTGTCACTTTACTTATAACCGTAGGCTACATGCATGGAGAAGATCGCGCATTTTGTAACATTGTAACAATGGATGGTCAGATATGCGATAGGGCAGTGAGGGTAATTCATTGTAACCATCGACTAGCAGGCCTAGCTCCGCAAAATAAGTTTCTAGCAACGTATGTATCGTATGCATGTTCATGTTGATTCAGAGATAGGCATAGACTACCATAGGCTGCTGGGCGTCAAGCTATATGACAGCATGTTATCATGTGGTGAATTAATAACTAACGTCAGTTTAACATGTCAGAACTTTTGATCGGCGTGTGCCGAATAAAGCCTGTCGAAGTTCACATCCAACTGTGGCGCAAGTGGTTGAAGCATAGGAGTCGTACGCCAGCGACCGGGGTTCGAAACCCAGTCGAGGCACCTCTCCGGAAATCATCAAAACAAAATAAATCGATTTATTAAAAAAAAATGAAAGACTTTCTGTTTTGAGATTCATTTTATGTTTGCGATGTCTGCTGAAAAGAAAAGTTAATATGTTAATTCGTGGTTCAGCGCGCACTCACACACATTTTTACATTGACATAGTGTCGGGCTCAAGTGTCGTCCTCAGTGCCGCATATAGGCTATAATGTAGTGAACTGGTTAGACGAGTGTGGGGGAGGGGGAATGATCGCACAAGACAATTGCTCTTCATGAAATGAATCTCACAGGCGGCTGTCGATTTTTAAATGTAGCCTACTACACCACTTGCGAAATCGGACGTGGCACATAGCCTAATTATTAGGCTACTGGATAGCAAATCCATAGACTTTGTTATATCCTTGGCGGAGATAATAATTAGGCCTATCAA
>NC_084996.1:23008082-23010582 GCF_963854185.1 Sardina pilchardus | reverse complement strand
GTGTGTGTGCCGTAACCCTGCTATGAGCGAGGGCTCCCACACTGAGAGATGAGCATGGTGTTAGGGAGGGGCAGTATCTGGGGGCACTAATGGTGGGCAGAGGCTTGGGGCACTATGAGGGGGCAGTAATGGTGGGCAGCAGAAGCCCAGGGCAGTTTGAAGGGGCAGTAATGATGAGCAGAAGCCCATGGCAGTGTCTGGGGGCAATAATGATGAATAGAGGGTTGGGGCAGTCAAGATCCCTCTCTCTCACAGACACACACACACACACACACACACACACACACACTCACATGCACACACTAAAATCGCTCTCCTCCTATTCCCGTCCTTGCTGTGTAGCTGAGCTAGTTGTCTTTGTCTTCAGATCACACACCTGCACAGGTGGGAGTGTTTCTTCATATCCACACCCTGCACCCTTTACCTCTCTTGATGCCTTCCCCTTCATCCAGACCACTTCATCATCCTCTTCTTCACACACACACGCACACACACAACACACACACACACACACACGCACACACACACACACACACACACACACACACACACACACACACACACACACACACCACACACACACACATCCTTTGCACATTTACATGGTCTCTCTATCACCACTTATGTCTGTCACACACATGTTTTTTTTCTCTCTGAGTCCCCCCCCCTCTCTCTCTCTCCCCCCCTCTCTCTGAGTCCCCCCTCTCTCTCTCTCTCTCTCTCTCTCTTCCTCTCTCTCTCTCTCTCTCTCTCTCTCTCTCTCTCTTCTTTTAGCCCTGTCCCATTTTATTCCTGTCCCCTTCTCTGTCAGTCTTTTCATGTCAGTCCTTTTTAGTGCTCTAGTTCCTACTTCCCTGTTGCTGCCACCCCCCCTCTCTCTCTCTCTCTCTCCCTCTCCCTCTCCCTCTCTCTCCCCCTCTCTCTCTCTCTGTCTCTCTCTCTCTCTCTCTCTCTCTGAAGGCCGCTTTGATGTATTTATTTTCTTGGGCAAACCAAATTCCCTTCCAGCACCAGTAATGAGGTTTGGTATTTACAGAACATCACTCTGATATGTGTAACACACACACACACACACACACAAACACACGCACATGCACGCGCACTCACACGCAAGCGCGCGCACACACACACACACACACACACACACACACACACACACACACACACACACACACACACACACACACACATACACACACACACACACACAAAAGCACTCTTGGCCAATTAACCCGAATGAACACATCACACAGCAAATGCATCCATCAGCCCCACTAATTAACTCCATCACATAATTACAAGCCTGCCTCTGATGCAAGCCAGCATGCATGCATGTGTGTGTGTGTGTGTGTGTGAGAGAGAGAGAGAGAGAGAGAGAGAGAGAGAGAGAGAACATGGGGGGGCAGTCAACTCTATTCTTCTCTCTTCTCCTCTCCTCACCCCTCCCCTCCTCTCTGCTCCTCTCCTCTCCCCTCTCCTCTCCTCTCCTCTATTCATCTCTTCCCCTCCCCTCCTCCTCTTCTCCTCTCCTCTCCTCTCTTCACCTCTCCTCTATTCATCTCTTCCCCTCCCCTCTCCTCTCTTCTCCTCTCCTCTCTTCTCCTCTCCTCTATTCATCTCTTCTCCTCTCCTCTATTCATCTCTTCTCCTCTCCTCTCTTCTCCTCCTCTCCTCTCTTCATCTCTTCTCCTCTCCTCTCTTCTCCTCTCCTCTTCTCTCCTCTCCTCTCCTCTATTCATCTCTTCTCCTCTCCTCTCCTCTTCTCTCCTCTCCTCTTCTCTCCTCTATTCATCTCCTCTCCTCTCCTCTTCTCTCCTCTACTCATCTCCTCTCCTCTCCTCTTCTCTCCTGCAGCTGGACCCTGGTGGCCGGTGGGAGATTTATGTGAGTGGAGCGCAGAGCTCTGAGCATAGCCAGCTAATCATGCTTTTCAACATGCAGCCCTTAAATGAGGCCATCGATTGTGTTTTCCTATGTCTGCTTCTGTGTGTGTGTGTGTGTGTGTGTGTGTGTGTGTGTGTGTGTGTGTGTCTGTGTCTGTGTCTGTGTCTGTGTCTGTGTCTGTGTGTGTGTGTGTGTGTGTGTGTGTGTGTGTGTGTGTGTGTGTGTGTGTGCGTGCATGTGCATGTATATACACGTGTGTGTGTGTGTGTGTGTGTGTGTGTGCGTGTATAGTTGTCTGTGTGTGTGTGTGTGTGTGTAATGTAGGGTTGTAGAGTTCATTACTGTGGAGTGATTAGCATGCTAGCGCAGACAGAGGGGCTCTGCAGTGTAGCGGCTTAGCGTCACAGCACAGGATGAATCCAAAGAGCACGGCTTACCTGCAGCTTCACTTTGACCCTGTGTGTGTGTGTGTTTATCTGTGTGTGTGTGCACAGTATGTGTATGTGTGCATGGATTAAAGTGAAAAAAACTCATCTGACTGAACATTTTTTGTCCAAAAAAAAGCTATTCAATACTGCACACTGTTGCTTATTAAGAGTGCTCCGAGGGCCGGCCA
>NC_084996.1:22990582-22995582 GCF_963854185.1 Sardina pilchardus | reverse complement strand
ATTTATCATCCCTTTAGAATTACAAGTTCCCATCTGGTTACTGTTATTTTTATTCTGACAATAAAAATATCTCAGAACCACTCAAAATGCAGATATAACCTAATAAGTCCGAGAGGGCCTTATGGCCATTACCTGAATACAACACACGCACAGCACATCACACTGAGTGGGGGAGCAGCAAGCCACTTCATAGTGCACAAGAAACAGGTAGCAGCAGCGCTGCTGGCATCACTGAATCACTAGGCTATTACTGCGGCTACTGAAGGGGAACGTGGTTATTATGGCAATGTCAAAATAGCCATCTGCATAAAATGCCACAACAAATCCATTGCAAATCCTTGCACTGAAGTGGCTTTATTTCATTGGCTGAAATGATAGAAAGCCTTTTCTTTCATTGACTGAAATGATAGAAAGCCTTTTCTTTCATTGGCTGAAATGGTAGAAAGCCTTTATTCCACTGGCCTACAAACACCTTGCCCCTTCTCCAGGGTGTGGAGGCAGTTCTCTCTAGACTCCTGGACGTAAGCCCGTAGTACAGTAGCCTCATGTTAGCCAAATGGCCACACTGCATATTCTCCGCAGGCCTCCTCAGGTGTGTGTGTGTGATTCCTGATAATTGCTTTATGGGGGTCCAGCCCACAGCAGGCATCAGTGTGTGTGTGTGTGTGTGTGTGTGTGTGTGTGTGTGTGTGTGTGTGTGTGCGGGTGTGCGGGTGTGTACATGGACAGGTATCTGGGACAGGCTCTGCTCTCTGTCTCCCGCAGGACACACAGAGAGGTGAGGGCCTTATCTGAGCGCTAGCTAGCGTGCTATAGCTGTACCACACAGCAGGCGTCCACACCTCCAGCTCACCTTCCTCGTCTCCCAGCAAGCCCCTGGCCAACCCACAGACAGAGTAATTGGCTGCGTTCGTTGTCAGAGGGAGCCGAGGTGTGTGGCGTGTGAATTCAGCCTTGGCCTTCTCTTCCCCGAGAGTGTGCTGTTTAACGCCACACAACACCAGCAGCTCTCAAAAGGTAAAGCCTGCGTACTCCCTGACATGTTGGCATCCCCTGAGAGCACTGAAGGGTGGAGAGAGGAGTGGGGCGAGAGAGGAGTGGGGCGAGAGAGGAGTGGGGCGAGAGGGCGCATTGCTCACACACTGACACAAACCGCGCTGTGGTTACATGCTTGGGTAGCTCCACATCTATTATTATGCTGGGGGTTAGAAATAATGACCAGGGCCATTGAGAACATACGGATTTCAAATAATACGAAAACAAACATATCAATTACACATAGAACTATTATCTACGTCTAGGTATGCATCTATCGTATACTGATATATCGGTCCAACAATAATTTGGCTGGATTGGATATATAGTGACAATGATTCAGATGGATTGGGTATAGCGACAATGACTCAGCTGGATTGGGTATAGCAACAGTGACTCAGCTGGATTGGGTATACTGTAGCAACAATGACTCTGCTGGATTGGGTATATAGTAACAAGGTTGAGGTGCTCTATGGGAATAGTCTATTCAACTGTGTCATCCTTTTGGAGTGTGTCAGCAGCCTTGCACTAGATAATGCGCTAAGATAACATGGGGGAGCTACTGTACTATTGAAAGCAATGTCTACTTCACTCAAGTCTGAAGCTAGCTGACACATAAAATAACGGTCCCAATGTCCAAACAGTAACACTTAGTGACACAAAGTAACAGCAACACAGCTTGGTAATCAAACAGTGGTGAGTGATCAGTACTTGCTATTGGCTGATAATCTATGATGTCAAATATGGTACCACGGTCATCCTTGATCATCAAAACACAGGGGTTGTCGTCACCTATTTTTGTGTTATCTTGTTTGGGCCAGGAGATCTAATGCAAAATACAGTACATCATCTGCTTCTGGTTGAAAGTAAAATGGCCGCCATTACTGTAGGTGTTTTTGTGATGGCTCCATGTTTCATTTAAATTTCTTTCACATATCACTTGGATAATACAGGACCAGTGCTGGGTATCGGCTATGACCACGCTTAAGGGTCATTCACATCAGGAACGATACTGTAGGTGACTATAACCATAACAATAAAAGCATCCACACAGACCAACCATAAGGAAAATCTCTCCTTGTGTCGATGAATGAGATGGCAAAAATGTTATGGACTCTGATAGTCTCTCAGCTTTTTATCGTTCTCGAAATCGCTCTGAGAGTGATCCCCAATGATACCGTTTTTCATGCCATTATAGTTTATGTGTGGACATCATCGTCATTCATATTCGCTAGAACTATACTTTTCTGTCATTATTGTTCAGTATTATCTTGTTAACATTCTTGGTGTGAACACCCCTTTACCCTTTACATCAGACAACTCTTTGCTCCCCGAGCGCCACTGCGGCATGCAGCTCACTGCTCCGGGTTAGTGTGTGCTTCACCTCACTGTCTGCAATGTGTGTTTTACTAATTCACGGATTGGGATAAATGCAGAAACCAAATTTTCCTCACAGGATCAAACGAGTATGTACAGTATACTTATACTTACACAGAAGTCTGACAACAAAAATACTGTGCTATGTTATGTTTCACACAAATTCCTTAAGAGGGGCCTAATCACACACACACACACACACACACACACACACACACACACACACACACACACACACACACACACACACACACACACACACACACACACACACACACACACACACACACACACACACACACACACACACACACACACAGTCTTTGGTATTGTATGCCCTCAATGGTGCCTTCCAGGCAGCGCTGCCTTCAAGGCACTACTCCCCTCAGTTTAGGGGTAGGATGAGGGTTGAGGGGGTTAGGGTTAGGAATAGGGTAAAGGTAGTGCCTTTTAGGCTGTGCTGCCTGGAAGGTGCCGTTGGGGGCAAAAAACACCACACACACACAAACACACACACACACACACACACACACACACACACACACACACACAGTTTGTTGTGTGTCTCCTGTCTCCGTACACTCTCAGGGGTCCTAAGTGATCCGCTGATGTTGTCCAGCTGTGTGTGTCCAGTCCAGACAGGTGCGCTGGCTCTGACTCACTCTCATCGTAAACAGCAGGTGAAGAGCCGAGCGGGTCTTTGGCCTTTCCTCCTCCAGAGGGCCGGTGTGTGTGTGTGTGTGTGTGTGTGAGAGGGCCGGTGCGCGGGGGTGAAGCACACTTGATTATGCTGATAGATGGGCCCAATTAGCCAGCTCAGAATAGCAAGAGCCTCTCACTCAGGCTCAGGCCCTCTCACAGACCTCAGCAGAACACACACACACACACACACACACACACACACACACACACACACACACACACACACACACACACACACACACACACACACACACACACACACACACACGGCTATACGATACACCAGCAGGTGCCAGACACTTTTTGAAATGCCATCGGTCCTAGTACTTTTGCTTTATAATGTATGTAACACACACACACACACACACACACACACTCATGTGTATTGTAGTGGACCGCTACATATTCTTCATAATAAAAATATTTGTAATCATCCAGTATTCACTGGGCTTTATCCCGGAGGGTTAGCTTAACATGATTGGGCTGTTAGCGTCACAGCGTCAGCTGACAATAAGAGGCTGCTCAGCTAAACCTGCGTGGGAGAGCAGGCGCTAATTACCTGAGCGTCAGGTGCGCACAAAAAGCTCTGTCGGAGGTTGCCGAGGGCAGATGAGATATGGTGGGAGCGTTTCTAAGAGGGAGTACACACACACACACACACGGAAGATTTATAGTTTATAGTTTTTAATTTCTCTGGATCCTAACTGTGTGGATTAATCGTTGGCAGGAATTACTGTGAAGCAGCACGGATCCTGAGGACAGATTCAAACTAGCCTACTTTGTGTTGCGCAGAACAGGAATGGATATGTAACAGGGCAAGATGCGTCATTTCTCTTACATTAGATTACATTAAGCAGTCTCTTTTTTAATCCAAAGTGACTTACATATGTCAACTACATTGTCATTACATTGTCCCTGGAGCAACTTGGGTTAAGTGTGCTGCTCAAGGGCACAATGGCGGAAGCCAGGAATTTAACCAACAACTTTCAGGCTACTGCACGCTAGCCCAGCTCCTTAACCACTACATTGCACCGCCACACAACACACACACCACTGCACGCTAGCCCAGCTCCTTAACCACTACACTACCACCGCCACACAACACAGTGAACACACACACCACTGCACGCTAGCCCAGCTCCTTAACCACTACACTACCACCGCCACACAACACAGTGAACACACACAGCACTGCACGCTAGCCCAGCTCCTTAACCACTACACTACCACCAGCTCTTGTCAGGGGTGATGCTGAAATGGCTCCCTGGCCAGTCTTTCATTGGTAACACTCACCTCACTGAGGTCACATTCCCCTTCTGCCAGTATACCAATAATTCAAACTCCATAACTCACTTCCCTTCCAACACTCAAATATCTTTTCTCTTTATTTCCAATAGGGGGTAATGATTTAATTTGGGTTATTTCTTGAACAGATGATTTGTTTAGTTTGACTGTCGAAATAATTATTGATTATTCGAGTTGTGTTTGATTTGATCTACTCTGTCACAGTTTATGATATGAGATTTATAAAACTTGTTTGTGTTGTTTGATTTATATGCTAGTCTAGCTGTAGCTGTGGCTTAACTTCCAATTGGCAGCGAATATTTCCTGGCACCCCTGAGACAATCTCATCTCAAAATCTAAATTAGGAATTCAGATTAGTCATGTTACAGTATGCACACAAACAAACACATACACAGACAGAACATACCAACGTGCACACAAACACACACACACACACACACACACACACACACACATAAACAGCAGACAGAGAGAGACACGCAGAGAGAGAGAGAGAGAGAAAGAGAGAGAGAGAGAGAGAGAGAGAGAGAGAGAGAGAGAGAGAGAGAGACGTGTCGGTACAAACACACAGATACAAACAT
>NC_084996.1:22975582-22978082 GCF_963854185.1 Sardina pilchardus | reverse complement strand
TCCTCTCTCCTCTCTCCCACAGCACATGGGCCTCAACACACAGCCCTGATGCCTTAACTCCAGTAGTCTCCTCTCTCCTCTCTCCCACAGCACATGGGCCTCAACACAGAGCCCTGATGCCTTAACTCCAGTAGTCACCTCTCTCCTCTCTCCTCTCTCCCACAGCACATGGGCCTCAACACACAGCCCTGATGCCTTAACTCCAGTAGTCACCTCTCTCCTCTCTCCTCTCTCCCACAGCACATGGGCCTCAACACACAGCCCTGATGCCTTAACTCCAGTAGTCACCTCTCTCCTCTCTCCTCAGGGGATCAACACACTGGTACTCCCTCACTCCATCCCTCTCTCTTTCCATCTCACACACAGGCCCTCCATCCCTCTATCCTCACACACTAGTCGTCCCTCCCTCCATCCCTCTCTCCCTCTGTCCTCACACACAGGAGGTTGAGAGAGAGAGAGAGAGAGGGATACAATGCAAAAACTGCTTATATAACCAAGTGTTCCTAATCGTATATCAAGATCAAATAAATCTAGTTGCCATTGGTTTACAAAGAGACTTAGCTACTGCTTCACTGCTTCAAAATCATTTGATGTAATTTAATAACCGTTTGACTAATTTTAAGGCATCTCATGGTGAAAACAAGCATATTGGGATGCCAGTGCATTACATCTGCTTTACAAACAGTGAAATACAGTAATTTGTGTTGATGAGACATCTTGAAATAAACAAAAATTCCTTCCTATTAGTTCAAATGATCTTACGAGAGGGCGCTAGGTATCTTTTTAATAAAAACAATACATTTGCATTTTAATATAAGACCAATTAACGCAGGTTAGATGTTATGTTTGGGTGCAATGGGAGCTTCAAAATAGCTTATGATCCATCCCTTTTCTGCAAATGCATTAACACTGTTTTCTGCTCATTTTTCTTTTTTAAAGTTATTGCACTGTCAATATTTTATTTTACAACACCCAACAAACCCATAGACACCATCTATAGACAAACACCACCCCCTCCTCCCCCACACACACACACACACACACACACACGTATTCACCTGCCTTCCACACGTTCTGCATATAAAGCACTCTCTCTCATTCATATTCAAACAGGCAGATACATGCGCACTCATCAGAAACTGCCTTGCCTTGACTCCTCTTAGTCTCCGGTTTATCACCAGCTCTCCAGATGGCGCTCATACGGAACAACTGGATTACAAGCAGCATGTGAATGCAATTAGGCACTTCAGACAAATTCACACACACCTTCACGACAAAAACAAAAAACAAAAACAACGCACACACACATAAATCCAAAGAGAGAGCGAGAGAGAGAGAGAGAGAGAGAGAGAGAGAGAGAGAGAAAGAGAGAGAAAAATGTATCACAACACACTTGTAGTACTATATCCATAAAAAGCTCCGGAGCTGTTACCAAAGCAACAGTAGAACATTCTAGACTGGATAAACAGTGACAGAATTCCCGGAAGCAAGTGAGGACGAGGTAAGCAGCAGTAGGCTACAACACCTGCTCTCTGTCTCACAATTACCTGCAATTACTGTACACACTGCTTTTTCCTCTCTTTTCTCTCTGTCAAAACACACACACATCCCTCTCTCTCTCAACCCCCAACACAATCTCTCTCTCTCTCTTGCACACACACACACACACACACACACAGAGTAATTATGTGTCCCTTAAGCAACCAAATCCCCAGAGTAAAGCAGGAATTTATTAATTTCAATAATTAATACACAGTGATACATAACACACTTGCATAACTGCACCAAAACAGGTCACCCAACGGAATGAATGAGGACCCATAGCAGGGGAGTGATCAGGACAATCGTAATAATTGGGAGAATTGAGAGAATCGGGATAATTCCCAGCCAGATGGTAACTTGTAGAGGCTGGGCTGAATACCGCAACATTTAAATATACAGTATATATATATATATATTGGTAGGTATAGCTTAACGTTGGTCCAGACTATGTTACAAACGTATGACTTACAGGTACAGAAGGTATAGCCTGCTTAGCAACAAACATGTCAGGGAACACGTCCAAAGCCTTAAGGTACTGTAGACATGACGGTATAACAATGTGGTTTTGGACAAACCTGACCCCAGAGTGCACACACACTAACCAATATAAACCAAAGGAACTACAAAAAAGTGCTCCACGGCTGAAAGAACTCTGCTGAACCCATAACAGGAACCAAGCCCATTACTTCCAGTGGCCTTCATATCACCCAGCAGGAGGGTGCCAGGCCTAGAGGGTGGAGAGAAGAGCTTTCTTCTGCGCGAGGCCAGCGCTTATTGTGCCGTGCGTGTTAGTAGCGTGTGCTCCTGGTAATGCTGTGGGCTGGTGAGAGAGTCCCTGTGGAGCTGGAGCTGCATGGAGAGTGCGCTTAATGGAGAAGCAGAGAATTGAATAGCGTACGCCTGCCGTGCTGTGCATAGGTCACAAAGACCACCCCGCGACTGCATTATCACCAGCACT
>NC_084996.1:22953082-22965582 GCF_963854185.1 Sardina pilchardus | reverse complement strand
CGAACCTGTTATGAGCATTATTTTTTTGTAGGCTACATGTGTTTGCATGCAAACGTTGTTTTCAGATTCAGCGGAATTCTCACATCTGGTAAAGTCGTGAATCATGAGCTCATTAGCAAGGCTATATTACTAGTCATCTGGGCTCCTGTAGGTGATGTTAGCGAGTGGTTTGACTAGCCTATTCAGTTTCCCCACGTGTGTGTAAGTTTCAAGGTAAGCTAATAACTTCCTCATTGGGACAGGCCCTTTTAAGTCTTGGAGATGGAAGACAATGGTATTGAGATGGTCAGTCAACTTGAATGCAAGAGATTTAATCTGTGCAGCATGCTAATCATGCTAACCGGATAATTTAGCTTGTTGTCTTCTATGCGTCATTGCTTTCACGATTGTGAATGATAGGATGCATGTCGAGGGACGGGTGTCCATTGAGCGCGCACGAGGGAGGACGAGAGAAAGCGGGCCATGGAGAATGAGTTTAGGCTACTTAAATACTGTTTGGTAAAGTCCTATGCATAGTGCCTCCACCCTAGCAGCGTTATGTTGGTGCAATCAAGCTTCCAGGGATCTTGTTTTCATGGAGACAGACGCGGTGTGCACGGAGTGGAGGGGCTGTGTACGTGTGTGTGTGAATGCGTGTGTGTGTGTGAGCGAGAGACAGACGCATGAGTGACAGAGAGACGGAGGGAGAGCACGGAAAGGAAATTCAGCTTAATGAATGCTGCGTGTTTTTCAATAGCGTAAAAATGGTCAAAATATTATTAACAAATATTCGAATACATTCGAAGTTTGATATTAATAAACAAACGAACTTCGAATATGATTTTTGGCCAAAAGTCAAAGCCCTAACTCAAGCCAGGTAAAACCGGTTGTTTTCATTTTTTCTGTCCCGGCAGTGACCTTGAGAAACAGAGAGATCTATATGACACATACTGTAGAACAGGACTGCAAGCTGCTCAGTCTATTGCAGCCTTTGCGATTATTACTATGCTATTGCTATTGCTATTACTATTGCTAATTGCATTTGTTCCAATAGCAATTTTGTTTTGGTGTTGTGATGCCCTGAGCTTTTACATTACATTACATTACATTTGGCTGACGTTTTTTAACCTAAGCGACTTACAACATGGTAAAAACATTTTTAAACTTCTAAGAGTAATTCTAACAACAATTTAACAACAATAAACAAGAACCACAATAACTTAATCAATGAGTGGAATCAGTGCATCAATGAGTGCAATTGTCCGTAGGGGGAGTGCAGCTAGGGATGCTTACTAAACCTCAGTGCACGACACAGGGCAGCGGTCAACTGGACAGGACACTTAAAAGGGCCTCAAGCAGCAGGAGAGCCCTTGTGAGAGATCTGCATTTCTACTTTTGATCTGGAGCCTACTGTACTGTACATCTGAGTCAGCTCAGCTAATGAGGCTCTGAGGAGACGCTGTCCTTTAGGTTGCGCTTACATGCGTGCGTATGAACCCAATTAGAGCGGCGGATGTTTCATGTCGGAGGGACCATACGTCACATGTGACTTTTGGACGTGCGGCAGGAGACAAATCTCCGGCTGATGCATGCTGGGTAATGAGGGAATATTCCAGAACATTCCTCACAGTGTGGCCATGAGGGGCTACAAAAGCTAACACACACACACACACACACACACACACACACACACACACACACACACACACACACACACACACACCATGAGGGGCCCTCTAAAAATACTACAGTGGGAGAAGACCTGACTTAAGGCACAGAGAAACTCAAGCTTACACACTGCTATTCACCCGCTATATAATACCCCCATTACAGAACTACTGAGGCACACACACACATACTGTACACACAAACACACACACACACACACACACACACACACACACACACACACACACACACACAAGCATGTAAACACGCACGCATACACATGCCTGTAGACACGTATGCACACACACACACACACATACACACATGCATGTAGACACGCATGCACACTCACACACATGCATATAGACATGTATGCAATGCATACACACACACACATGCATGTAGACATGCATGCATACACTCACACATACACACACATGCATGCATGCATACGCATTACGCACACACACACACACACACACACACACACACACACACACACACACACAAACACACCACAACACACATACATACATATATACGTACCAACACACAAAAAAGTAATGAACAAACATACCTACAGTATCTACACATGCCCACATCACCCCAACATACTGGTACGACCAGCCTTGACCTCAGAGGGAAATTCATCATTCATATCCATCCTCTCTACCCCTCTTGCAGCCCTGCCTCGTGTATAGGGGCCCTCTCAGCTCCTTCATATGCATCCTTCATGCCCTGCCTTGTGTCCTAGGGGCCCTCCTAGCTCCTTCATATGCATCCTTCCTGCCCTGCCTTGTGTCCTGGGGCCCTGCAGCTCCTTCATATCCATCCTTCCAGCCCTGCCTTGTGTCCTAGGGGTCCTCCTAGCTCCTTCATATTCATTACGGCAGAAACACTTCCTCTCTCGCTAACTTTGCTGGCCGTGATTGTGTGTGAGGTCAAGCAAGTGGCCCTCATCTCCCCCGACCTCTCCTGTCTGGCCGCTCCGCCTCCTGCAAATGTGTTTACTGATTCAAGGTGACGAGGGAGGGATTTGGGGGAGATGGGGGGATATTGCACAAAACAAGACAGTGCTGACCAGAGAGAAGATGCAGAGTGTGCATTAATGCATGTCATGACCCCATACAGACACACACACACACACACACACACACACACACACACACACACACACACACAAACACACACACAAACACACACACACACACACACACACACACCTCTGTTGGTGCATATACACCAGCATTCAGACAGCAATAGAGAGAGAGAGAGAGAGAGAGAGAGAGAGAGGGAGAGAGAGAGAGAGAGAGAGAGAGAGAGAGAGAGAGAGAGAGAGAAGTAGAGAAGTAACCACTGTTAATACCTGAATGTCTGTCTGGCATGGAATACCAGTATAGAAACGGGATTAATCATCCTTGGGTTGTTCCATAATAATAATTATCATAAGTTACAGTAATGTCCAAGGTTCCCAAATGTTAATGTGAAAACACTTCAGCACACACAAACGCGCGCAGACGCGCACACACGCACGGACGCACGCGCGCGCGCGCACACACACACACACACACACACACACACACACACACACACACGCACATGCGCTCGCACACACACACAATGGAGTTTATCATATTTCGCTTTGAAGCGGAACAATCTACTTTGTCTTGGCCAACTGGGTCTGAAGATAGCGCCTCAAATTACGCTCTTCAACATTTTGTTTACGGCAACACACAGCCAAGAGTGAGCATCTGTGATGGGGCTAGTATGTACTATGTAGTCCACTGCATGTGGTGCGCACATCCAACATAAACAAAGCCTGCAGCAGCGCTGGAGCCATGCAGACAACTCAACTCCGCGCAGTTATCTTTTCACCCATCTTCCGTCCCACCTTATCATCCATCTTCCGCCTCTCAATTACACGTTGTTCAATTAGTTCATCAGCGTGTTTCCGATATACCGGTGTTAAATCACTTGCTCGGTTGCTCTAAATCACTTGCTTGATTGATCCGATTGATCAAATATCAGCGCGCTTGTCTCCAAAAAGGTATTACGAGTTCAGTCTCTTTTTTAACGCTGTCATTAGGCTACACCAGGAACAAGTGTAGAACCTTGTGTGGATTCAGACGCACATGGATAAATGAAAAAGTAATGGTTACCTTGAATGCAATGTCATAAAACTCGCTGCTGTTGCTGAACGCGGGGCGACTGGGGTGGACCACTCCTGTCGCCTGGACCACGGGCACGAGGGCTTTCCCGCTTCGGCCACCTTCTTTGCCGTTGGGAGTTCCGGTGCTGGGGCTCGCGGTGCCACTTTTGTTCTTGTGTGCCTTCTTTCGTGACATCTCTGATTCAGATCCGAGCCTCTGTCTGTCTTCAAGTTTACGCTGGAGAACGGCTATCTGCAAAATACTTCCGCGAAAACTTCGGTGGTCTCTCCCCGAGATGTCAGGCAGATTCCAGGTTATCGAAGTGTAAAGGTGGCAAACTCCGTGCAGCCTCGTTCACTCACCTGCCTTTTGGAGACATGGCTGCTAATGATTACCCTGCGATACTCTGATACTGAACACAACCGTCCGAGATTCTACAGCAACTCCGCCCATGCACTGATAGATGGTCGTCTTTGTTGCTCTCACACTTGTCTCCTACTCGTCGCACTATCCGAGTATTCAGACGAGTGTAGGGGTGGTGTTGGCAGGTTGATGTGCTAAAGCACTTCTGTCTCCTATCGCCCGTGTGTGCTCTTTCAACAGTGTCTTCCACAAAGCGCGTCCTGCAGCCGTCTGTGCGCCGCGATACCACATCCCTCTGAGCGCAATATCGGGAACCACAGAGAGAGGAACTGGGGTTGATTTGGATTAATAGACCAATAGAGACACGTGGATAGATAGATAGATAGATAGATAGATAGATAGATAGATAGATAGACCCCAAAACATGATTGTTTCATTATTGCTTGTTTGTATAGTATTGGTCATTTGTAGGCCTAATACAGTTTTCCTCCCCTTTGCCCAATTGTTCGATCAGATTAATCAATCAATCAATTAAACCCCCTTATTTTAAATCTTTTATAGGCCTTTAAATGTAGGCTATGTAGGCTATGAGAGCCGTTTGCCTACAAACTGTGTAACTCTGTTTTTGTTTGTTTTGAAAACGGTATGTCAGAGTTGACAAAGCATTAAAGCAATCGAGAGAAAACGGTATGGCCCGATGTCCATGTTGTCATATCTGTGTGCACACGCATACGGGAGGAGAGCGAGCGCTTTCAAGCACCTTGCGTAACTCCAAGAATGGCCGACAGCCATCTGACTCACATCACCTCTCGAGCGAGACTTAACGGCTCTTGGGAGTATTTCTAAACTTCTCCAGACAACGTTTTATTTGTTCCCTGCTGCCTGCCACAAAGTAATGTGGGTTCATTTTTTTTACAGTCCATGTCCAGCATATCTGAGAGCACAGGCCTTTTTTTTTTTTTTTAATCGGCCTCACTGCTCAAGTGCTGAGTACTTCTCGCGCTCCGACCAGACCCCGGAGAACAGATGGCACTTTCCATGGTGCTGATATCGGTGACAAATGCCCGCCGTTTCTGCGCGCGATGCCAGCAAATGCATGATGACTGTCCACCTACTGACCACTCGGTGATGTGAGCTGTTTTCACAACTAAACAAAACCGCTTGCTCCCATAGACCTAAAAGAAATGGACAAACAGACTCCGTCGTTCTCAATGAGAGGGGGCTGAAACAAAAAATCGTTTCCTGTTCATCGTACTGCGCAGACTCAAACTCATTTTGTGACGTTGGCCGCCCTGAACATTGCTGTAACTCGTCTGATAGCTGCTAGATGTTCATCAGATATTTTGCCATTCGACCTCGACTGACTGCGATTTATTGGATCTTGTAAGTACAATCTGATTCTTTTTTAAACATATTTTTAGTCTTTGTCTGAATCACTCATTTCTTGCAAAATGGTATTTCTGTACTGTTAAGTCGATGATCACGTTTTTAAAAACCTACATCGAATAGATTAATAAAGCGTTAGACTCGCTAAAGTCTAGCTATGGCTAAAGTCTGAAGTGGATAGCTGCTAGCAAAAGAAAACCGTTAGAGGCAGACAGGCTAACTTTTTACTGTTCATTATAGTTTCACTAACGTCAATCGTAATGTCGACCGTCAGTATTTATCAGTATTTATGAGTAGATTGTAAATTATTAGAAGTGTTATATCCTTTAGTAGTGTTTGTACTCTAGGCGCCAGTTAGCATGTAACAGCATGTGAATGAATGAACTGGCCACACTAGCATGGTGCATTTATACCTGACGATCTCTTTCAAGACATTTGAATAAAAAACGGACATCATGGTTAGTATTTATAGGGTCTGTACATGTGGTCCCTAGCCTGGTTTGTCTGAGAATTAAGTAGAAATATCCTTTAGAAGTGTTTGTACTTTAGGCGCTAGTTAGCATGTAACAGCATCTGAATGAATGAACTGACCACTACTGTATGGTGCATTTATACCTGACGATCTCTTTCAAGTCATTTAAATAAAACATGGATATCATGGTTAGTATTTGTAGAGTCTGTAAATGTGGTCCCTTGCTTGGTTTGTCTGAAAATTAAGTGGAAATATCCTTTAGAAGTGTTTGTACTTTAGGCGCTAGTTAGCATGTGCCAGGTGTCATACCATTGCAGTAATCATCTCACTAAACACGTCTTTTCATATCCAATCTGTTCAACAGAGTATACCAGTCAGACCACTACACCTTTGCCAGCACCACCACCCAGCAAGCTTCATCAACTCCAGCCATGCCGGTAAATACATAATACAGTGCCTATTGACAGCCTACACACCCCTGTTCAAATGCCAGTAGCTTGGTTCATTGTTAAATCCTGTTCTTAAATGTGTTATTGTGTTTTGGAAAGGTATTGCATTACATTACTCTTCACCTTTTGCTTTTGTAGTAGAAAACATGTTGATGGTAGTGAAAAGGTAGTAAATTCAGCTCAATTTTTTTGTATGAACCCCGCCATTGCAGTAATCATCTCACTAAATACGCCTTTTCATTTCTAATATGTTCAACAGAGTTTACCAGTCAGACCTACACCTCCGTCAAATTCGCTCACAACGCTGCCAATAACACCCCAGCAAGGTAGAACTGCATTTTCATTAATCTGGCACCAATATCAAGGGAGAAACAAGCCATGAATGTCTGTCACAACTTCTTTGCATCTTTACTTTTTGTGTCATGCCAATTCCAATCTATTCCTTTTGATTCATAGATTTTTACAGACTTGTTCTGCAGCACTTCCGAACAATTGAGGAGGAGCTGGGGTAAAGCAGCAGGTGGCTGTGAACACATCTATGCTGCAGAAGCTAGGTGGTGGTGGTGTGGCGGATCTTGGCCTCGTGGAGGACAACAACAGGCCATTGAGTAATGTTGAGGACCTGGACGAGTTGGAGAGGCGGCTTGCATCCGATGCGGACCTGAAAAATCAACTGGTATGTCTGTTTTTTAAGTGTTTTGCCATGTGATTATTGTAGGCATAAAAGTCCTAGCCTGGCTCTCGTAATGAATGTGGCTCTGCCTTGCTTTAATGTGGACTTACTCACTGATTCAAAAATACTATTCAAATCACGGAATGGGTGTCGAGAAGTGAGACCATGTGAGTAGCCATTGTTATCTGAAACAACTGTCGCATTTCACATCTCTTTTCCCTTCCCCACTACATTTTTGGGGAACAGACATCATATATTGAGAGCCACGTTATTCAACTCCTTTAGTGTTGTTAAACTTGAATCTCATTCCCAAGTGGAGCGTTGTGTGCTTGATACATGACATGTTGTCACTTTTTGTCATCATATATACCCTCTGTATTTGATGGTTGTGCATGAAATAGCAAAACAGTTAAGCTGAAAACAGCTAAGATGTTTGACTGGAAGTTATGCCATTGTAATTTTGGTCTTTGTATTTCAGGTGAACATACTTGGGAGGGAAAACCACCTAGATGCTGTTAAGAGGATGCTGGGCCGGGCTTTGAGGAGGTCCCTGGCGCTCCAAATTAATTAGACTGGTGCAGCAGGAAAGGTGGCTTTTAAGTCCTTACACCTGAAGAGTGTGTTGCATATTAATATCATTATTAAAAATAATTTTAATAAATTGTTTAAGCATGTAGAAGAAATAAAGCATGTAAATGAGCATGTAAAAGAAATAAATAAACAAAATGTATTGAACCTAATACTATGTGTGGTGAGTCTGTGTGATAGTTGCTGAGGATAAATGTTTTTATATTGGATTATTAAATTACAGAATACATTTATAGGTTTCTCATCAGCAGGCACTGTCTTCACCTTAGTAAATTTGGTAACTTTGGTAAGCCCTGTAAATAATTGTAAATTGTTCTGATTGAGGGCAAATGGAAAGTGTTATAATGTATTATTGCTATATTTTAGTACATAATTTTAATTATTAAGGCCATAAATAAGGCCAATTAGAAGCTGGTGGGTAGTAAGCGGCAAAAGGGTGGCCCTTTATCTGGAGCCGCTTCTGAGCCGCCGGTGGACCGCTAGAGAACCGATGAGCAAAACTCCAGCGGGCCACTGGTGGGTACCGCCGTTGGACCGCCAACTCTGCCGCTGGTGGGCCGCCAGTGGGCCACTGACCTATTGCTATCTGGGACATGTCTGTACTGTGACACAATATCAAAGCAACACACAGAGATAAATAGTGACAGACACATTTTTGTTTTTTGGAGTTTTGAGAGGTTTTGGACACTTGAGAATGCCTAAATGCACGTATTAGGAATTGCTGTGTAGCACCTACAGTACATACATCTATATGTCTGCTCCAAACGTTGTGCAGTACCTCCCAAGACCATGATGAATCAGGAAATGCATGACCTGCACATACTGTAAACTCTACGACAGTAAACCTCAAAAACAATAGGCAACTTTTATTTTTTGTATATGATGTTGTGAAAAAGAAACTTCATGAAGTAAATAAAATCCTGAAGGTAAATCTATATCTTGGCCCATGTCATGTGTCTTTAATTTAAGCCCTGAGTGATCATTGTGCTGCCCGTGGAACTTGGCATAATGACTGTTATTGTATAAAAACAAATCGTTCAAAATGTGTTCAAAATTTGGCAAGAATCTCCATCTGCATTAAGCATAGACAGTAAAAGATAGGCATTAAGAGGTTAAAGGTAAGTGCAGTATTTCCGCAGTGGAGGCAACACACTAGGCTACTGAATTTGTTATCACTTATTACTATTTATTAAGCTCTAGTAATAAATAAACAGTGATCAGTCATTAAAGTTAAACATTTATTTATGTATGTATTTATTACGTTGAACATTCATTACATATCAAGCAGAGTAGAAGATATCAAGTCGTGTTCATGTTGAAAACTACCACACATGATCATCTTCAAAACATTAATGGAGGAGAAAAAAGTTTGAGTCTTCTTTTCCAACGTTCGTTTTTAATATTAATATTATGTTGTCTTGCCTATAGGTAATGCTTTACCCTATCAAACAGTAGGCTACCGTGGGCTATACGCTTTTTCACTGATCTTGTGAATGACTTTCCGTCATGGTTTTCGTGCAGGCTGGACTGAGCTCTAACACAGCTCTAACAGCCAACACTGAGCTTCTTCTTTTTTTTTTTTTTTTTATTGCAAAAATACAAGTTACATGTTATAACAATCAATTATTTCATATACCATTCAACATGTACATATTCAACAGCATATCAACCATACAGATAAAACAGAGTGTACTTATCACATTGCCAGGGGAACAGTCTAAAGAAATACATTGAAAAGATCACAAGCAGTAATAGTTTTAAAAGCTTTTGGTTTAGTACAAAATCTGATAGAGCAAATGTATTGCTTAAACTCATTGCTAAATGCAATAAAACACGGTATTTTCCCAAGAAACTTATTTTTATGAATATAAAATTTAGCCTTAATAATAAGTAGATCATTTAAGAATAGCGCATTATTTTGTTCATTTTCCACAAGACCAAATAGTACATTTTTCCAGAATAGTTCAAAATATTCATCAATGTTATTCACAATAAAAAGACATAGACTACGCCAGAACTCTTTTACAATGGGGCATTCCCAGAACAAGTGTACCATAGTTTCAGGAGATCTTCCACAAAAGGTGCAATTCACATCTATATCTTTCTTGAATCTTTTTTCTATATATGCTTTAGTCGGGTAAACTCTATGAATCATCTTGAAGGACACTTCTTTCACCTTGTTTGTTATTAGGTAGCGATTAGGAAGGAGCCAGACTTTCTTCCACACAATATTATCTACAAAGTTAGACCAGAAGGCAATTACATACGGTAGCGAGGTAACATCTCTCTGAAGCAGAGCTCTTATACATCTATTGTTACCATGGGTCTTGGAAAAACACATTTTACCTACGGATGTACATGATGGAGATAACAAGGACAACTGTGAACACTGAGCTTCTGACAACACTGAGCTTCTGATCCAGACATTACGGGAAATGTGACGTCGAACGTTAGCTTCCCTACAACCGACATGCTAAAATACTTCTTTACGGGAAACCAACGTAATATACGGGGAAACAGTGAATTAATTTTGACTTCGATACCCTATATAGAATACACAGAAGCTATAAGGGAGACAAAGGGCACATGTTACATGAAGTTATGGGATCGCAAAAATCTGAAAGTCTATGGCCGTCCAAGGGAGTTAGCAGAGTGTTGATCACCAGCTCATTTCGTGTTTCTACTTCCGGGAATATGCCTGCCCCCTTGCTTGCTCCTCATATATTCACAAAATGGAATTGTAACGTCCACTTTCCAGCTCGCAACGGCCAGTTTCCTGAAGACCTCTGTATGAATGCTAGGCTACCTGTAGCTCACCCATAGGCTAGTAAGCTAACGTTTGGACGGTTTCATTCTTGATTTTGTCAAGTGTCGGACACAGAAACTAAAGTTAGTGGACCCTCTGAATCTGATCGTCTTGTTTGGACACTGTGTAGTATTTAAATTACCTCAGCCGATGATGAATGGTGTATCCAGGGGCTGTTCAATACGGGTTGACCGTTTAGTGCTTATGAGACCTTTTCTAAACAGAATTAAATGCCAACATCAATGGCACTGTCAAGGAGGTGAACAAGGGGGGAAAAGCTCAGTGCCAAGTTCTCTCCTGTTTTTGTTGATGTTTTTCTCTTCTGCTAGGCCTATCTTATCTAGGCTATTGCACGCACGCACGCACGCACACACACACACACACACACACACACACACACACACACACACAGACACAGAGAGAGAGAAATAGAGAGAGAGAGAGATAGCAGTATGTTATTTACATCAGTCTTTCACACGCTATAACAGAAATAGCCACAAGAGGGCGATAAAGACCACTGCATCTCCATTAGCCCGCAAACCAGTGACAGTAAGAGTGATACTTCAGTGTCTCTGGTGGTTTTAGAGGGTTCCAAATGATTCACTTCATCAAGGATGTGCCTATCTGTTTAATAGCTCTGTTTGTGCTCTGTGTTGGTATAATGACACATTCTATCGATGAATATAGTGTATTCACATACTCATCACTGTGAGAAACAGCCTAACGATGCACCAAACAAGCACAGAATATGCATGGCAGCCATGATGCGCACGCATATGTGTCGTGATCAGAGAGCATAACGGGGCCTTAAACTGTGGTGCACAGTACGTAAAATATGAGTTCAACAGCACTGCCCTGCATCAGTAGTGAACAGTGAATATTGCAGCACAATATTTATCAACCTGAGGGACAATGAGTGATCTATCAAGACACACGTGCACACACACGGACACAGACACAGACACAGACACAGACACAGACACAGACACAGACACAATCACAGACACAGACACAGGCACACATACACACACACACTCTCACACACACACACACACACACACACACACACACCAAATCACACCAGTGCAGTTCTGGGGAGTTCTGGGGAGATGTGTCACGTCCATGATAACTCAGACCTCTCCGGGCCGGGTCAGGGGAGAGAAATGTTTGGGCTCGACACTGACCACTAGGAAATGTCAGGAATGGTGCGGACACAGAGGTCGGGCGAGCGCGGAATCTGTGTGGCTGACCATCAGCTGTGGTCACATTCAGCCTCTGTGTTCTGTGGCATCAGTTCTAAACATCAGCAGTGGTCACTCTCAGTGTTCTGTGTTCTGTGGCATCAGTTCTAAACATCAGCAGTGGTCCCACTCAGGGTTCTGTGTTCTGTGGCATCAGTTCTAAACATCAGCAGTGGTCCCACTCAGTATTCTGTGTTCTGTGGCATCAGTTCTAAACATCAGCTGCAGTGGTCACACTCAGTGTTCTGTGTTCTGTGGCATCAGTTCTAAACATCAGCAGTGGTCCCACTCAGGGTTCTGTGTTCTGTGGCATCAGTTCTAAACATCAGCAGTGGTCCCACTCAGTGTTCTGTGTTCTGTGGCATCAGTTCTAAACATCAGCAGTGGTCACACTCAGTGTTCTGTGTTCTGTGGCATCAGTTCTAAACATCAGCAGTGGTCCCACTCAGGGTTCTGTGTTCTGTGGTATACAGTTCTAAACACCAGCAGTGGTCCCACTCAGTGTTCTGTGTTCTGTGGTATAGTTCTAAACATCAGCAGTGGTTACTCTCAGTGTTCTGTGTTCTGTGGCATCAGTTCTAAACATCAGCAGTGGTCACACTCAGTGTTCTGTGTTCTGTGGCGTCAGTTCTAAACATCAGCAGTGGTCCCACTCAGTGTTCTGTGTTCTGTGGCATCAGTTCTAAACATCAGCAGTGGTCCCACTCAGTGTTCTGTGTTCTGTG
>NC_084996.1:22930582-22933082 GCF_963854185.1 Sardina pilchardus | reverse complement strand
CTCGAGACACGGCGCCCCACCAACGCCCCTTGGGAGGCCAAATCCACATCAGATGTTGCACAGGGATCACCCCGAGAGCACACACACACACACACACACACACACACACACACACACACACACACACAGGGAGAGCAGAGGAGGAGAGGAGAGGAGAGGAGAGCTGGGGATGGGCTCAGCTGTTTCCCTTTTAACTCCTCGGCCCAATCTCTATATCTCACTCACACACTCTCCACTCTTTTCACTCACATACGCTGAAACACACACATGCGCACACACACACACACACAGACACGCACGCACACAAACATACACACACGCACACACACACACACACACAAACATACACACATGCACAAACACACACACACACACACACACACACACACACACACACACACACACAAACATACACACACACACACACACACACACACACATACACACACACACACACACACACACACACACACACACACACACACACACACACACACACACAGTGTTTCCCATGTTGTCTGATATAAGGAAGATCAGTCGGGAGGTCACTGGAGCACTGATATGGCAGCGCTGAGATTTCACTGGAGGGAAATCCTATAAATACTGTACTGTAGCGCACTCTTACCACACACACACACACACGCAAAGTGTCTGGTTTGGACGTGCTTCATTTTTTATGATAACCACTGTGTATATGAATCTGTGTGTGTGTGTGTGTGTGTGTGTGTGTGTGTGTGTGTGTGTGTGTGTGTGTGTGTGGCGGTAAAACGGGTTGCATTTTTAGCTCGTCTGCCCGACAGGCGTCTTGGCCACACTGTAATTGTGTGCATCTGAGTGCCTGAGAGGTTTCAGACTCCACCAGGCTTATCACTGTCCCTGGGCGTGTGTACAGTATGTGTGTGTGTGTGTCTCCTTCTAATCCCAGTTCAGAGCCACTTTCTGTTAGACCCCACGGACCCTGACACCCTGGACATCTGCGTATGTGTGTGCATGTATGTATGTGTGTGTGTGTGTGTGTGTGAAAGAGAGAGAGAGGGAGAGAGAGAGAGAGAGAGAGAGAGAGAGAGAGAGAGAGAGAGAGAGCAGGAGGACCCAAATATGTTTGTTTGTTGTGATTGTTTGTCAGAGACTACTGAAAATAAACAACTGTGACCAAAAGCGTGAATGATAACAGGACTCATTGAAAGACACAACGCAGAAAAGAGATAAAAGTTACTGTGACAATAACATTCTATTTGACATTTTAATAATCTCTTATTGCTTCAAACTATTTGACAACAATTTGCAATACCAACAGTCACATGACTCAATATATTTTTTTAGATTACGTTAATTAGATTAGATTGGATTAGATTAGATTAGATAAAATTAGATTAGAATCAACTTTATTAGCATTTAGCAGAGTACAGGTACAGATCTCTAGAGACAATGAACTGCAGCTGACATCCAACCAGAAGCGCAAAGAAGCAGCAAATATACCAAGTGCAGGTTGAGTACAGTCGTGTAGACAAGAGAGATTAGAGACAGTAAAATACATTGTATAGTTGGACATAGGTTTCCCAGGTTTTTCTATACAATCTGAAATATAAGCACGTCAATGTTAATCGTATGACTCTGACCAAGACTGCCGTGCAATACACACTCAGGGCACTTTCACACACCCTAGTTTAGATTATTTGGTCCGCATCAGGCAATGGAATTCTTATTATGTAGCATAGAGACTCCAGTGAGGTCTGCCTTCACACCAGCAAACAAACCAAAAATTGGCCGACGTTTCATCAATGTTTATCTTCCAGTAGAAATAAGCACCAATTTTGACTCACTATTTTGACCTACAGTCTATGGTTTGGACCCTAGCTTGCGTTCTAGGTCCCAGAGGGACTGCACCAGAGTCTGGCATTTGGTGCGGTGTCAAGCGGACCGAGACCACCTCTTTTTGGCGGTCTCGGTCTGCTTGATTTAGTACGGACGCGAGTGCGACTGATGCTTTCACACCCACGAAAACGAACCGAACTAAGAGCTTTTGGTTCGAATGGATCGTTTGGTGCGCACCAACTGCTGTTGGTGTGAAAGCACCCTCAGCTGCATTGAACTTTATAGATCCTCATAGCAATAAACGTGACATATCTCATTACCATGACGACCCTTGTGGTCAAGTCGGTATCGCACAGGAAATGATGGCCACATCTATCTCATGACCAGACAGGAAGAGCCAGAGAGCGAGGATATTGTGGTGAATATTAAACGTTAACGAGCGCCCATTAATGTCAGGGAGCCGCAAGATGAGGGGTGATGTTTTTATTTAGAAGATTGGATAATATAAGGCAGCTTTTAAAGCGGTCCCATTGCACTGGGCCATACAGAGGAGGTGAATGGAGGCTGTTGTGTCAGTGGAGTCTCACAGAGTTGATAAATAGTCAAAAACAACATGAGAAGGAAACACACCTCACCTTTTTTTTACTTCAGAATGACAGCTTTGTGCATTTTTCCTGGGTGTGCA
>NC_084996.1:22915582-22918082 GCF_963854185.1 Sardina pilchardus | reverse complement strand
ACACCCATACACACACACACACACACACACACCATACTGTGTAGGAAATCCTCTGTGGGGAATGTCCCTTGATGCTACTCTACTGTTCCATCCAAACACACACATAGCATTTGATCTGATCTGTGCAATCCCACCCTGGAGATGTCTTTGGCGGCGATCCAAGCACAGCCATCTCTCTGGCAGATATTACCACTTGCATGGACTCCACCATAGAGATATCTTCAACAGAGATGTGTTTGGCAAAGAAAGATCACTGTTTGCCTGGGCAATACCGGGCGGTGGTAGCATAGTGGCTAAGGAGGTGGCTACGTCTTTTCCCCCATTGTGACGTTCCCATTTGCCAGGTATTCCGAGGAATGATTCACTGTTACAGTGGGCGGCAACTCTGAAGCACAGTGAAGTAGCAGGAAGCTACTTAGCAGTAAGTATATGCTACTTTTTAGCAGCGGAAACCAAATGGACAAAAACAGACAAGGCGAGAGGATACCGTGTGGAGACAAGCTCAACAAAGAAGCCTGCCTGGGATGGAATCATACAGCAGGTGCCATGTTGCCACTGACGTGCTCAGCTCCAAAACAAAACACACAGCATTGGAGTCTCTGCTATGGTGGAGTCACTGTCTGATTGGGGATGTGTTATCTACAAACTGCACAGAAACTAGTGATTCTGAACCCGACCTGGCCACATGTGGGGGAGATGGAGGTGACTGGCATGCAGTCTGTGTGTGTGTGTGTGTGTGTGTGTGTCTCAGTGTCTCCCCACCAATTTTGCCCTAATATCCTGTCCACTAGCCCTCATTGACTCTGATAATGATGCAAAGTGAATTCAATTAGTCCAAATAAAATCAAGTGTGTGTGTGTGTGTGTGTGTGTGTGTGTATGTGATGACGGGAAGCCCTGTACTGGACCCATGACGCTGCACACTGCAAGCCTGTTCACGAGTGGGAGCTCTACTGCCCAGGCCTCTGGTGTGTGTGTGTGTGTGTGTGTGTGTGTGTGTGTGTGTGGGAGCTCCACTGCCTAGTGCATAGAGCCTTTAACTCTGTTAAATGTGGTTAGTCAAGTAGCTGCAAGCTGGTCAAAGAGGGCTGGGAACTGCAGCCTTATAATGAAATGATTTGTCATTGAGAATCCAGGCAGGGCAGGGCATGCGTGTGTGTGTGTGTGTGTGTGTGTGTGTGTGATTGGGGGAGGGGGGGGGGCATCCTCCCCATTCCGCCTGGTAATCTTCTCATTAAAGGTTTGTTAAATGTAGTCATTTTCCCGTCATATTACCCCCCCCCACACACACACACACACAAACACACACACACACACACACACACAGACACACAAACTCACACACTCATCAACCCATGCATACCCACCAACCCACATACACACGTATGCAAACACATAAACACATACACACACCCCCAAAACACACACACACACACACACACACACACACACACACACACACACACACAAAAATGCAGACAAATATAAACACACACACACACACACACACACACACACACACACAGTAGCACATTTATACTCTCTCTCTCACACACACAGCAGGGAGACAATGCCTTACGGGAAGAGCTATTATCACATTATTATCGCTCTAATTAAATCATAATTTCATAATATTATAAAGCTTTATTAAATAAGCCTGATCACATTACTCTAATAATAACAATAATAGTGAAATGTGCTGTATCGGTCTCATGCTCACATAAAATATAAAAAATAACAAATAGGAAATATGAAATAATTCTGGTCATGGTCCTGAACACATTAAGAGCGGGTGAACTAATAATATTACATTTGGCTACATTTTTAACCAAAGCGACTTACAACATGATAAACATTTTAAGCATTTTTAAAGCAATTTAGGCTTTTTTAAAGCAATAATTGAGAATGTTAATGATGATGATGGTGATGATGATGATGGTAATGAGGGTGATGAAGATGAGCGGGGGTGTGTGTGGGGGTTTTCCACGCTGCGCTGCGCTCCCTCAGGCTAAATGAGGCAAGAGCAGGACATGTGGCCGGGGTCAGAGGTCAACCGCTCCCTGCTGCTCCCCTGCACCCACACACACAGACACAGGATGTCCCATCACCCGCCACACACACACACACACACAGACACAGGATGTCCCATCACCCGCCACACACACACACACACACACACACACACACACACACACACACACAGACAGACACAGGATGCCCCACCAGCACCCCCCACAACACACACACACACACACACATGTACGCTCACTATATACGTACACAGACGCACACAAGCACACGCACACGCACACACATAGAGTCATTACTCACGAGGACACTGTGTTGCAGTAGGATGTGCAATAACACTCTCACAGCTCCTATGAATAGAGCAATGCAGAGCCCACCCTGGAAGTGGAGCTCACACACACACACACACACACACACACACACACACACACACACACACACACAACACACACACACACGTAGAGTCACCACCC
>NC_084996.1:22898082-22900582 GCF_963854185.1 Sardina pilchardus | reverse complement strand
GACTGGCCATGGCAATGCAAGCCATTGATCAAGCACATGGCACCACATCTCTGTTTGTAGCCATGGCAATATCAGGCCATTGATCAAGCACATGGCACAGGCCTGGCGGCCATGACTGGCAGGAGTTTCTAAAAGTTGAGCCATGTGTAAATATTAGCTTCCGTCTCTCACCGCCACTCAAACAAAAGCAGGAAGCGTCTTATTTGCCAACACACCCTGACAGACACACCTATTCTTTAATTCCCATCTCGTCCAGTGTGTGAACAGCTTGAATCTTAAAGCCTTCTTACGAAAAGCCATTATGAACTGTAGATCTTTCCTGGAAATGAACGTACCCATTAATAAGGAATAATTATGCAAAACCTCCCCTGTCATCAGTGGAACACACTGGTTTGATCCGAGTGACAGGTTTGACGGACAGGTCTGACGTGAGCACATGGTCTTCTAGTATTCCACTGACCATTTGCATTCGGCAGACTCTTTGGCCTCTTTACAGATGCATGCTTAATTATATTCTAAACATGCGAAGGCATGAAACATTACCCAGACACAGACACACACACACACATACACATACACACCCAAACACATACACACACAATTTGAATTGGTCAACTTAACAGCCATGGTGGTGGGTAAATACACCCCAAATTAGAACAAGTTGGGACATGTAAAATGTGAATAAAAGCAGAATGTTATAATGGGCAAATCTCTTAAACTCATATTTAGTTAAAAGATCACAGGCAACAAGTCAGAAAATGACAAATTTGACTATTTCATGGAAAATATGCTCATTTGAATTCGGTAGTAACAACAAGTGGGACGGGGGTAACAAAATGCTGAAAACGGAGGAATGTTTTCACAACTAATGAAGGTAACTGACTACAGGACTGATTATGAAGAACATTCCAGAGAGGGGCAGAGTCTCTTAGAAGTAATGATGCAGTTGCATTCATCAAACCTGTGTGCACAAATGCTGAAACAATGTAACCTGTACCTCAGCTTGTTTAAAATAGACTGAGGTAAAATGTAAAAAGATCCCGTAGTTAGACCAATCAAAATGTGCTGTTCTATTTGGAAATCATGGTCTCATTTGGGTTAAAGCAACACTAAAGCACTTTTCCTCTGTCGCACACACTATTTGTTTATCCAACAAATAACAGACAAGGTAGAATATGTTGTATGATTTTATGAAAGTATGATGTATTGCGACATCAAAGCAAGTCATATTTGTAGTTTCTGATGTCTCATTTCATCAAACTACAGATACACTACCCCACCTCGTAAAGTTACATAGTGCGGTTATAGCCGATAGAGGGCCACGAAGTGAAAGCAGAAGTGCCGTTCATCCTGTTACGAGTTGATGAACCGCTGAAATGATTTTGGAAACATTATTTCAAGGTACGAAAAACTCTTTAGTGTTGCTTTAAAAGGGAGAGGGCCTATCCAAGTATCCAACCTTTCAAAATGGTGTGGAGGTGCATTAGTGCCTGTAGCATGGGGGATCTTGTACTGTACATCAGGCACAATCCATTCTGAATGACGCATACAGGTTTTGAGCAACATATACTGCCATCCAGCCAATGAAGGCATTCCCTGTCCTTACGTTTTTTTTTTTTTTTTTTAACTTGTTGCTGACATGAAATTCAAAATGATCACATATTTTCCACAAAATAGGAATTTTCAACATTTGATATGTTGTATATGTCCTTGCTGCTAAATATGGGTTTACGAGACTTGTATATTATCACATTCTGTTTTTATTTGCATAGTAATAATGATGTAATGGTCATTTTAGTCACACAATTTCATACCCGGACATTCCCAGTAGCTGGTGAATAAGTTGAGTGGCTGGATGAGTTTGGAATCCACCAGCCACAGGGGCAGCCACAGGGGCATTTCATTTCCATCCCTGTGACACACACACACACACACACACACACACACACACACACACACACCTTGTTGTCTATGGCTTGGTTCGAGCAGTGATGCTTGTTTACCATTTACATAGCCAATCACACGAGTAAGCACACCACTAAACAGACAGGCTGAGCTACTCTCGAAATTTGACAAATAGTGTCTTGGATCAGAATTAGAGACCTCTGTCTTTAGTGCAGGCTATGAGACCTCTGTCTTTAGTGCAGGCTATGAGACCTCTGTCTTTAGGGCAGGCTATGAGACCTGTCTTTAGGGCAGGCTATGAGACCTCTGTCTGTAGGGCAGGCTATGAGACCTCTGTCTTTAGGGCAGGCTATGAGACCTCTGTCTTTAGTGCAGGCTATGAGACCTCTGTCTTTAGGGCAGGCTATGAGACCTGTCTTTAGGGCAGGCTATGAGACCTCTGTCTGTAGGGCAGGCTATGAGACCTCTGTCTTTAGGGCAGGCTATGAGACCTCTGTCTTTAGGGCAGGCTATGAGACCTCTGTCTTTAGGGCAGGCTATGAGACCTCTGACTTTAGGGCAGGACTCCACCTTACATAATGCTGGTATCAACAAG
>NC_084996.1:22888082-22893082 GCF_963854185.1 Sardina pilchardus | reverse complement strand
GAAAGCACACACACACACACACACACACACACACACACACACACACTCTCTCTCTCTCTCTCTCTCTCTCTCTCTCACACACACACATACACATACACATACACACACACACACACACACACACACACACACACACACACACACACACACACACACACACATATATATATATATATATATATCCACACACACACACTCTCTCTCTCTCTCTCTCTCTCTCTCTCTCTCTCTCTCTCTCTCTCACACACACACACACACACACACACACACACACGAGGGCCTGGAGAGAGCACAGCCGAGCAGAATTAATATTGGAGCACATAAAAGTGTGCTGGTGCTGTGTATGCGAACAGCCTCAGTGCTGCACGCTGCCCTAAACGTCCAGTAATTACTATGAGTCTGGGGGAACCAGCCCGCACATACACACACACACACACACACACACACACACACACACACACACACACACACACACACACACACACACACACACACACACACACACACGAGTCTGGCGGAACCAGCCCGCGTTTGGACAGTTGTAAGCACTTATAGGGGAATTAGATACTTGGCACCTGAAGTTTCCTCACACACTCTCACACACACACACACACACACACACACATGAATAAACATACATACACATACACACACACACGTGCGCACATACGCACATATATAAATATATATACACACACACACACACACACACACACACACACACGCATATATATGAATACAAAGACACACACACACACGCACACACACACACACACACACACACACACACACACACACACACACACACACACACACACACACACACGCATATATATAAATACACAGACACACACACACGCACACACACACACACACACACACACACACACACACACACAGAAAAACACAGACATGAGCGCAAGGCAGGCGTTTGGCATTGTGGCGGCAGCAGCAGCAGCGGTGGTGTGTTTAGCTGGCAACAGCGTAGCCTCAGCACTCAGCACACAGCACACAGCACACACACACACACACACACACACACACACACACACACACGCACACACACAGCACACAGCACACAGAGCACACAACACACAGCACACAGCACATAGCACACAGCACACAGCACACAGCACACAGCACAATAGCAGCAGCAGCAGCAGCAGCGTAGGGCCGCGCTAGCCGAGCTAAGCGAGCGAGTCGATCCGTGGAGGCCGTAAAAGCTCCAGACGGGCCGTCAGACGGGGCTCCGTTAGCCTGACAGATGTACATCATCCCACGGCCCCCGCCGCCCTGGAGGAGGGGGCCCAGAGAGGTGCTTTAATGGCCCTCCCCCCCCCCCCCTCCGCCAGACCTTAAACTGCAGGCACAACGAGAGCGCATTTATTGCGACCCCTGCTAATAGCAATCTAACACAGGCGCCAAATGATGACATCACGGGGGCAAAGGGTCTAAAGCGTTTAGGATGTGTGGCTTCACTTCCACGGAGTGACAGATTGTTGGATGTGACAATAACACACACACACACACACACACACACAGATGTGATGCAGTAAGCAGATATGCTGCCTCACGCTGCAGGTCTACGGGACACCGTGCCAATCCCCAAGGCAACGAGTACAATAAAACACGGCATGATCTTTGGGCACAGATGCTGTGCCACGTGAACAGTCACACACACACACACACACACACACACACACACACACACACACACACACACACACACACACACACACAGACACACACACAGAATTAAAACACAAGCACGTCCAGGTAGGAGGTGGGAATCAATTCTTGTTTACAGAACAAAAAGCAAGCTAGCTGCACAAAGTGATAGTGTGCTTCATTTGAATTGCTACACTTCAGGCCCTGTTGCTTATGCAAAGCCACATCATGCAATATACACATTCACACGAGCTGCATTCAAATGAGACTGCTGCTAAGTCTGACAACTAAGAACAAATTCCACCCGAGTCATATAAATTGATATAAAATCGTATTGTTCTTATCTTATTAAGTAGAATATTAGTGATATTCAAAAATCTGTTTACCTTTTCTCTAACTAGGCTACTTCATTTTGTTAACTGTATTTAGTCTATGAATTATATTGTTTTCTATTATTCAGCCCAGATGACTTTTAATTTGATGCTAATAGTATGTTTATTGATGTCATTGTGAGGACAAAAGTGCATCCTCAGAAACATGAACATAAACATCTGCCATGAGTCACCATACCACCTGTAGAAGACTGAGCTTGGGGCTGGTCATTCAGAAGTGACCATTGAAATCACACACACACACACACACACACACACACACACACACACACACACACACACACACACACACACACAAGCTCTGACAACCGGCATTGGTGTGCAAGGAGTGCAGGGAGAGTGCAGATGCAAACTTGCTTTTTTCTACTTTCATTTTTTTGCATGCAACTTTGCATCGGCAGCATCCTGGTCTCAGTGTGTGTGTGTGTCTGTGTGTGTGTGTGTGTGTGTGTGTGTGTGTGTGTGTGTGTGTGTGTGTGTAGGCATGCATATGTGCCTAAGTTCATGTGGCAGTGTGGCAGTATGTGTGGGTATATTTGAGTGTGTGTGTGTGTGTGTGTGTGTGTGTGTGATCACATGAACATGGTGTCACTTTGACTAGGCAAATGAGAGCAGCTTTTATGCTCTTATCTCCCTGGTGGCTCCCAGCTCCTGAGGCCTCGGACACAGCGCCATGCAAAATGACTCATCAAGAGATCACTATCACGCCGCATCCCTGAGGAGACTTACGGTTACAACACACACACACACACACACACACACACACACACACACACACACATATACTGCATACTCAAACAAATATTCCCACACACGCACACACACACTCACAAACACACACAAACACATATATACTGTATACTCAAACAAATATTCCCACACACACACACAGGCACACACACACACACACACACACTCACAAACACACACACATAATACTGTATATACAGTACATATACTCAAACAAACAAGCCATAAACATACCATACAAATATATGTCCCTATGTCTCTTATATGTCCCTGTTCTTCAACTGAGAGAGGAACATAGTGTTCCCAATACAAGGCTGTGATAATTGCTTCCTACGGTACGTTACCATTGCTGAATGCTGCTGAATAAATAAATGAATGTGTGCAAATTGTATGCAAATGTAAATGCTTTGGGTAACAGGGGTAGACATCACTCTTTTTGCCATTTTTACAAAAATATTCCGTTGTGTACATGCACTCATGAATTAGATAAGTTAGAGAATAAAGGAATATATTCATAAATCAAACAACCAATCAATCAATTGATCCAAGAGTGTCCATAGAGGCCTATGATGTTCAGGTCAGGGTAGCCTGGCAACACTGGGGCTAATGGAACACAATGACCTTTAGTGTACTTCCACTACTAGATGTTTCCAATGTACAGTGGCCTGTGCAGGCCAAAAAGGTCATGTACCTACAGTATGGGCATACTCACAGTTTAAACACACTAGATGCATAAGAGAGGTCAGTGCACACAAAAACACAGACTGATGTAGTGTAATGTGCAGCGATGAACACATGAAGGTCACGGCACACACACACATACACACACACACACACACACAGATGGCTAAGTGGTACGGAGTCGTTTAAACGACATGGCGCCAACTCAGCTGTGTCCCAGTGAGTAGAAACCCAAAACAGACTAGTCTGCATTTACACACACACAGACACACATACACACACACACACACACACACAGACTAACACACACACACACACACACACATGTATGTACTTGGGTGCACACACACACACACACACACACACACACACACAGACAGACTAACACACATACACGTATGTACTTGGGCGCATGCACACACACACACACACACACACACACACACACACTTACACACACACACACACACACAAACACACACACACACACACACACACACACACACACACACACACACACACACACACACACTTACATACACAGCTTTCTCAACTCCTCAACCTCTCAACACGTCCTCAGAATTTCCCCTCTGAAAATAAACCATGTCATCTAGGCCCTGTGTGTGTGTGTGTGTGTGTGTGTGTGTGTGTGTGAGAGAGAGTGTGTGTCTGTCTGTGTGTGTTTGTGTGTGTGTCAGCTAGAACCAGGCTGGAAGTCCCACATAGGTTCCAGAAAGCAGATGTGAAAATTAGAATGGCGCGTATTGAACTTCAAAACTCCATGCAGGAAAAAGAAAAACACAGAATACCAAGTGAAAGAGAGAGAAAGGATAGATATATAGAGAGAGGGAGAGAGGGAGAGATGGATGAAAGAGAAAAAATAAAATATACCATTCCGCACTGCACAGATGGGCTCAAGAGTTTCCCCTAAAGTGTTCCTGGCCCCCTCACAGTGAACTCCATAGTAAACACCTACATCTGTTATGAGTGGGAGATCTCGCTGTACTGCAATAATCCCAATCACACAAAATTAAACAGCGCTCAGAAACGAAGCCTTAGCTTGCTCGTCTCGCTCCGCAGATGGGCGCAGAAGGAAACCATATGGAACGAGCGAGCGCTGGACGGCACAGATTGCCGCGGTGACCGCAGTGCCCACTGAAGTGTCCTGTTCCCAGGAGGATATCGTCTGTTTCCAGGAGGCACTGCTGCTAGTGTGACTGTCCTCTGACTGGAGAAGGAACTGCTGTAGACTGCTGTACAGGGTAAAAAGAGATTATTTTTCCTCCTAAATGATGTTGACCAGTAAAATACTTGTAAACAGCATACATCCCATAGATCAGGTGTACTTATAAAGTGCACACACACACACACACACACACACACACACACACACACACACACACACACAGGTCAGGTGTACTAACGATGCACGAACACACACGCACGCATACGCATACGCATACGCATACGATTACGCGCACGCACATGCACACACACACACACACACAC
>NC_084996.1:22870582-22873082 GCF_963854185.1 Sardina pilchardus | reverse complement strand
TGTTGGCCGATTTACAGCCAGGGCTTAAACACTGACCGCTCGCCGGACACTACTTCCATTACTCTTCAGCGTCCACACCCTGCCAGCTGATATACTCCTCGTTAGTATAGTGGTGAGTATCCCCGCCTGTCACGCGGGAGACCGGGGTTCAATTCCCCGACGGGGAGTAAACACTTTTGACCGCAAGTGCCTCAGTGCGTTACCCTGGAGCTGGGGCCATGTGTAGTCGCCTGGCTACAACCAAACTCAGTCACTTCCTGAATAGAGCCAGGGCACTCACCATTGCGCAACCTTCCCCACACTAGCATGGTGACGGACATAGGCCAGGCTGCATGTGTTGCCCCACGACACTAACAGAAATTTCATTATTCTTCAGTGTCTACACTTTAGTTGCTGATATACTCCTCGTTAGTATAGTGGTGAGTATCCCCGCCTGTCACGCGGGAGACCGGGGTTCAATTCCCCGACGGGGAGTAAAGGCTTTTGACCAAAGTCCACTGGCCTTGCTTTTGTGGTTGGTAAAGAATCCTGATTTGTAGAGCTATATACATTGCTATGAGTGTCTCTGAAACCTCTACAGAAGTGGGAAGACCGAACTGCAAATGACACACAAAATGCACTGATTTATAAAACTATGTACACATTACGAAATGAACGTGTCAACTGTGAGAGTACAATACTGAGAATTCTCTCCAAAATAACTTTTTCATAAGGAGACAGATGCAATAAAGTGTTTGTTGAAAGTGTTGAAAGACTTAAATAAAAGCAAAGTACATGTGTTGCAGTGCTGCAGTGTTTGCTGAAAGCAAAGTGTTAAAGGTAAAGTAAAGTAAAGTAAAGTAAAGCAAAGCAGAGTAATGTGAAATTGAGTAGCAGTCTTACAGTAAAGTGTTTGCTGAAAATGGCACTCTCTTCAGTGAACACAGCAGTTACCGTGGCAACTCTAAATTGGGCCGTAAATGACCTGTGGCCATGTGACAGTGGAGGCCGCAGTAAATCGCCACGGTGACAGGGCCATGTGTTGGGCGATTTACAGCCCGGGCTTACAGTAAACAGACAGGCCGCCGGACACCTTCAGTCTTCAGCGTCCACACCCAGCCAGCTGATATACTCCTCGTTAGTATAGTGGTGAGTATCCCCGCCTGTCACGCGGGAGACCGGGGTTCAATTCCCCGACGGGGAGTAAACACTTTTGACCGCAAGTGCCTCAGTGCGTTACCATGGAGCTGGGGCCATGTGTAGTCGCCTGGCTACAACCAAACTCAGTCACTTCCTGAATAGAGCCAGGGCACTCACGATTGCGCAACCTTCCCCACACTAGCATGGTGACGGATATAGGCCAGGCTGCATGTGTTGGCCCTTTTCCATTGCGACACTAACAGACATTCCATTACTCTTCAGCGTCTACACTTTAACTGCTAATATACTCCTCGTTAGTATAGTGGTGAGTATCCCCGCCTGTCACGCGGGAGACCGGGGTTCAATTCCCCGACGGGGAGTAAAGGCTTTTGACCAAAGACAAAATGTGTAGTCGCCTGGCTACAACCAAAGTCAGTCACTTCCTGAATAGAGTCAGGGCTCTCACGATTGTGAACCCTTCCCAACACTGGCATGGTGCTGGGCGCAGAGTAGACATACAGTAGCGTTAACTTCGAAATCATTGGTCCAGCCCGATCAATCACATTGTTCAGGGATTCCTTATGTTACTTAGCCTAAACTTTACAAACTGAAAATAAACAGCATCAGTCAGGACACAGTGTTTACAGGACTACCTTTGCCTTGATCAAGCAAGCCCACTATTGCTCTTATTCATTTTACTTCATTCTCGTTCACCCACTTTCTGGAACGACTACTGCTCCTAGAGCGTTTGAGCTATCTATGCAGTTTCAACCATCTTAATCACCCTAGTACTAGCCCAGCAACTTTCTTAATTGCCCTAGCAACAACCAAGCAACCAATTGTCCAAGCCCTCTCTTGAAGTTCCTCAGAGATGCAATTCTAGTTATCATTATTATTATTATTATTATAATTATCATAATGTTTGCTGGCCACTTTCAATTTCAAAACTATAGTGTCATTCCCTCTAGTCGCTGATTGGCCTGACCTTTTTGCAATCTGATCGAAACGTTAGTGTATTATGGTGTTCCAGACTAGTATGTCCCTTACCGAAATTAGTGACTTTGCCCTCTCCCTTGCCACTTACACTTTATTTGTGTGTTCACATGGAGGGTCCACAATAAAATGTTGCCGAGGGTAGATAGATAGATAGATAGATAGATAGATACTTTATTGATCCCCAAGGGGAAATTCAAGATTCAAGGGTGTGTGTGTGTGTGTGTGTGTGTCAATTAATGCGGTACGTCATGGAGGACATTTCAAGATATAAGTTCTGTGCGAGTAGGCCACACCTGTAAACAAATCCATGGTTCTGTGTTAATCAGCTTCCGCTAGGGAGAGTGAAGTTTATTCCAAAGTTGAGTGCATTATCATAACACTACGC
>NC_084996.1:22858082-22860582 GCF_963854185.1 Sardina pilchardus | reverse complement strand
GTTGCTCTATCTTGTCAGTAATTAAGGATCTTTGTCCGTACTCAACACTGACAAGAGCTCTTTTCAAAAGAGAGGGTCCAGGCTCAGAGGACTCCCCAAAGTGTGGAGACTGTGTCACAGGACACAAGAGAACTTGGACGTGCGGAGATGGTGTTTGGAGAGGACACAAGAGGACTTTGAAGTATGGAAAAGGTGCTTGGAGAGGACAAAAGAGGATCTGGAAGTGTGGAGATGGTGTTTGGGATCTGGAAGTGTGGAGAGTGTGTTTGGGAAGGACACAATAGGATCTGGAAGTGTGGCGATTGTGTTTGGGAAGGGCACGATAGGATCTGGAAGTGTGGCGATTGTGTTTGGCAAAGGACACGATAGGATCTGGAAGTGTGGAGATTGTGTTTGGGAAGGACACAATAGGATCTGGAAGTGTGGAGAGTGTGTTTGGGAAGGACACAATAGGATCTGGAAGTGTGGAGAGTGTGTTTGGGAAGGACACGATAGGATCTGGAAGTGTAGCGATTGTGTTTGGGAAGGACACAATAGGATCTGGAAGTGTGGCGATTGTGTTTGGGAAGGACACAATAGGATCTGGAAGTACTTGAAGATTTTTTCCCTCCTCATCTTCTTCTCCTGTCTCGATCCCTTACGGCTCTACAACAAGATGGCTCCGGGCCAGTGGTACTGCGGGACGCTGGGACTAATTGTTTCCTTCAGTTTGAAACACCCAGAATTTAAGCCACTACACCTCCCCCTCATCATCAGTCATCCATCCAACCACACACACACACACACACACACACACACACACACACACACACACACACACACACACACACACTGCAATCTGAGTAATAGCTTTAAATAAAACTTCCAATTGCAGCAGTAAACCCCTCATTAAGATGTTTTTATAGAAGCAGTTTGGAGGAGCCCAGGGTCAGAGGTCAAGGAGGAGGGGCCTAACAGAGCACAGCTGCTTGGGGGCGTGGCTTTGATTGGAAACAGCTCAGGTCAAAGGACAAGCCTGCTCAAACATCCGCAGTTTCACCTCAGCAACAACAAACAACACATAAATACACACACACACACACACACACACACATATGTCAGACCTGTAAAATCCAGTTGACACAGGATTACAAATGGATGACGCCCAGCACACTGCTACTACAATGATGGCACAAAAACTTGGAAGTAGGTTTAAAGAGTCAATAAAAAAGAAACAGTAACAGTCGAACAGTAACATGCTTATAAGTGCAAACACAGATATCTGTGTGTCTTTATAAGCTGTGTAGCACACACACACACACACACACACACACACACACACACACACACACACACACACACACACACACACACACACACACACACACACACACTGGTCTCTATCTATTCTTTCAAAATGTATGTGTGCTAGTGTAACCTGCGTTGTGTGGAACCACCGCGGTCCAGCCCTGCACACGCCCGGACTCAAACCCGCGAGACAGCAGCACCTCGGATCGGGAGTCGAGCGTGCTAACAATCCAGCTAAAAGCCCAGGCTACTAGCTCTCATGCCAACAGCGCTCTTGAAGCGTCGGGGAGTGAGCTTTACTAATGTTCTACAGCATAGCTAACTAGCTAGCACCCGTTACACTAGTGCAAATATTAGTATAACTGTCTAATGGGTACATGTCTAATACTTGTATAATCCATACCATAGACTGTATATATACAGTTCTATATCTATGATCCATACAGTACATCAGTAGCAGTATCACTTTCAATATTGTGTGTTGACATCGACCGCACATTTCTCTCTTTGGGTTGGATAACGCACCAATAATACAATACTAATACCAGTCAGTCACGCTTCATACATGCACTGATCGTGTGTTATTACATTATCAAATTATTGGCCAACATGGAGCAGACCAGTCGATCTACACCACCGGCTCTGAGTATGCTGACCACATATGACAGACAGATAGAGCCTGCACCCATGACTCAGAACAGAGGAGTGTGGGGCCTGCCTGACTCACGAGTAAGGGAGTGGACTAGAGGAGAGGAGGAGAGGAGGAGAGGAGGAGAGGAGAGGAGGAGAGGAGAGAGAAGAGGAGAGGAGAGGAGAGGAGAGAAGAGGAGAGGAGGAGAGAGAGAGAGAGGAGAGGAGAGGAGTGGAGGGGAGAGGAGGGGAGAGGAGAGGAGGGGGGAGGAGAGGAGAGGAGAGGATGAGAGGAAGAGAGAAGAGGAGAGGAGAGGAGGGGGGAGGAGTGGAGAGGAGAAGAGAGGAGAGGAGGGGGGAGGAGTGGAGGAGGAGAGGAGCGGCACGTACATTGATATGTGCAGCTTGACTGCAGGGGCCAGAAGAAAGTGCATGTGTGTGTGTGTGTGTGTGTGTGTGTGTGTGGTGTGTGTGTGTGTGTCATCCTGGGCTGGGCGCTCAAAAAAACACCATGTTTGATGACATCACTGACTCACCCACGGTGTGCATTGAGGAAGCAGCTCCTTCCTGTGAGATTCAAAGG
>NC_084996.1:22840582-22853082 GCF_963854185.1 Sardina pilchardus | reverse complement strand
AACTGTATTGCACTGTATTTCTTAATTACATTACACAAGATACTCTGGCATGCTGTCTATTGCAACACACTATTTTGTGTTATGGTCTGCAGATAAACAATGTTCCGATTGTATACAATTACATACATTTTCACAACGCATTCCTTTTTCCAAAAATAACTCAATTTGATGAAAATGTATTTCCCCTAATGTATTGACCAATGTTTCAAAACTAAGCTATAGCAATAAAATCAAACTCATCTCTGAAGTTGGGTAGTTTATGTAGCCTATACTGCAATCACTTGGACAGTATTAGTATATAGCATTCATCCTCCTCCTCCATGGTTTAGGAGGACACTTACACATACACACCATAAAGATATGTGGATCTACAGTGTGAGAGTGCACTGAGATAGGCAGGGGAAAGAACAAAAAACTCAACTATCTTGCTGTCATCAATTTAAGTTAAACTTTAGCGTTTTCTTCTTTTTAAAAAAACAAATCAGATAAAAAAAAAAAAAACCCTTTACTTCCTTTTCATGACATTCAATCAATAACGGAAGAGTGTACTATACTGTAATTGTTGTAGGGGTGCAGTTTACAACATGTGTAAAATCAATAATGGTTGAGTCTAGTATATTGTAAAATCAATAACAGATGAGTCAACTATACTGTAATGCAGCAGAGGTGCTGTTTGCAACATGTGTAAAATATAAACACACACACAGCAGAACTACACAGTAGCCTAAAACAAAAACACACATTTGGTGTAGAGAGTAAAACATCCACAGTCCTGAGCTCCAGTCGTCCCCTACCCTCAGAACTACAGAAGCTGGAGCACAGAACACAGAACACAGCTGACTTCCAGTGCACACGAGTACAATAAGGCGCTTACCTCCCCACAACGCCACAGCAGCCCACATGCTCAGGCCAGGCAGCCATCCATCAGTCAGTCGGCCCCAGCGACGGCCCGGAGACCTCCACAGCCGACTCCACAACGCGAGATATCCGCCATCCTGCTCTCCTGCCCCATTGAGAGAGCAAGCTCCAGGGTCATCCCCACCTGCTGCTCCCAGTGAGCACGCCGCACTGCCTGCCAAGGGAAACATACCTAGTCTTTTCATGGGAAAGCCGGCGATAAAAATCAACTTTGCAAGACATGGACACAAAGAGAACTCCAACAAAGGCAGTGATTCAATCTCTCTCTCTCTCTTATCTTGCTCTCTCTCTCCCTCTCTCTCTCTCTCCCTCGCTGCCTGTTTGTATGTCTCTTGCTTTCCCTCTCTCTCCACTGTCACCCTCTCTAAGTCACTAATGTAACATTGAACTATAAAGTTCTCTTTTATGTGAAGTGGAATGTTTCTTTTTTTTCTGCGCAGCTGCCAACAATTAATCTACTGTTTGAGGCCGACTTCCTCTTGCATGTTTGAGGAGGTAACTGGGATAGAGCTGACAAAGAGACCTTTAGGTGGGCCAGCAATAGCAGAACGAGCAGTTATGCCACAGCGTTATCGCAGGCTCACAGAGCCCTTTGTCTCACTACAACAAGGTTATTCTTTACCTGGAAACTACAATGCCTCAACAGACCACGGACTCATTTGTTTACATTCAAATTAGGGCGACGTCCAAGTCCTGACGGAGAGGATCACTCATCAACAGTAGAGAATAGCACCGTGGTCTAAAATTGTCTAAAAAACAGGTGATGTTGCAGGTTAAAATACACATTTATTCTAAAACAATCATTCTCAATAGGCTACTGGAATAACGTGTATGTGTGTTTAAAAAAATGATATAGGCACAGTAACTGTGAGCTAACGAGTTGGCTAAGATTCCACCAGGTTGCAATAACGTTGTAGTGTCACTGTAACAATTACTGTAGGCTATTACATTATAGACCTACACCAGAACAACAACTGGTAACTGTCACAAAATACTCAAAGCCTAATGACAAGTTTAAAGTTAGCCTATTTGCTTTGATCGGTGCTACTCTTAGATGTTAATCTATTTCCATTAATTGTGTTGTATAAGTTGTTTCACCACTGTTTCTTGCTGATATTCGAGGTCATGGTCGCTGTGACTCCTGTGGCCTATGGCGCGCTCTCGCGCCGTCCCTGCACGCGCTAAGCACGAAGTCCGGATGCTAATTGGTCGATTACCGCGTGTGCACGAGAGCGCGTCCTCGTGCAAATCCCACTCCGCGGGGCTTTCCTAACTGCTTGCTCATCGTGACTCCAAATCCCCAGGACAACATAAGATCCCCTAAATAAACATAACCAAAGTAGATCACATCGTCTGCAACAGTCTTATATCACAGTTAAACAACAGAACCACCTGTACATGACCGCGCACCATATCGCATTAACTAATTGAGGCATTTCTGATGCAATCACGGTAAAAAACAAACAAAAAGATACACAGTTAGAATGATGTTTTGAGCCCAGAACACTGCGAAGACAAATCTCTCTCTCTCTCTCTCTCTCTCTCTCTCTCTCTCTCTCTCTAAAGTTTAACATTGAGATTGACATTGAAACTCATTTTAACCCCCATTTAAAACATTTTTGTTGTTGTTGTTGTTGCACTAAAGCTTACCATTTTCAATAACTGCTACCCCCCTGGAGAAAGCATTCCGAGCTTCTGTTTAGTGTCGATAGTAGATTTAATCAAAGACAGGGGGACAGATAGCCGCAGATTCGCGGAACTGTACCGTTTTTGCTGTAAACAATTAGCAATGTTTCATTAACTTCAAAGGAATTAGTTATTAATGTATTACATTATAAATATTATCCTTTTGTTAAAGCTTACCCTGCAACGATGGAGTATACTAGGGTCGTTGCAAAATATGGCTTTTATGAAAGCATAAAAAATAGTCTACCAAATCTCTCTGCGCTTGTTTGGAGTATCACACTGACAGTGTAGCCAAATGTACGCATACTTGTAGGTGAATGTTACTTGCTGTCTTCTTTTCAGTGTAAGTTAACACACACACACACACACACACACACACACACACACACACACACACGCACACACACACACACGCACACACACACGCACACACACACACACACACACACACACACAGAGAGAGAGAGAGAGAGAGAGAGAGAGAGAGAGAGATTTATATATGGGCAATTATATTGGACAACTGTGAGTTGAATAGAACAAACGAAATTGTAGCCCAATATTTTATACTGAATATACTATTCATAAAAAGATCACAAACTGGGTAGCGTATAGATGTGAACGGAATAGGCATTTATTTGCGAGGGCGTGTAAAATCGCTGATATGTTTGCATGTTGCCTATGCATGTTGGTTTGTAATCGGAAATTGTTGTTGGTTTGTGTTGTTGATTTGCATTGTTAGTCAGGCACTTCCACCCTGTTCAACAATGTTCTGATTAAACAACAACACGGATCAGAATGCCTTTATCTTAATTTATTTGAAGAGTCATAATTATAAAGCCTATTGTCAATTCTGATCATTTGAACTTTTTAAGGCAAACAATAATTTCCGTGATATCGTTATTTGTAATGCACTGTAAATAACGATTATGCGTAGAAAAAAGTTTTAGAGGGTTTTCAAAGTCCATCTTTTCATCAGTCATATGTTAACGCTGCACCTTAAATTATTAAACAAATTGCGTAAAATGCATTAGCCTGAGCAATACGTCCACGACGATCCACAAGAGTAGCCTAATAAAGTAATTAGAACATTGCACGACGTAAAGCCATAACTTGTCGAACTGGCTATGTCTAATGAGAAGTGGCCGGTGAAGTTTCGGAGCCAATAAAGTGGATATGGTGGAAAGGCTAAGCCAATCAGATGCAGAAGGAGGGGTTTGACTTCTTTGGTTAAACTTCGAGTAAAGTATTTCGACGGTCTACAGCTTGCAACATTCAGACTACATTCAAGTGCTTAGTCGGAGAGGTAGTTCAATAACACATAGCGAGGAAAGAGATAGCCGTGTTATCTTTTTCCTACATCGTTGTGAACGATGAAGAGTGCGTAAAGTACGGTCCTCCTCAGTTTCTCCTCAAGTTGGATTTGGTTCGTTCATCCTCCTCAACCATAAACTTATTGCAGGATTATTTTCTAGTTGGCTGCCATATGTTGAAAATGACAGAGGAACGCGACAAGACACACATGGAGCCCCCGTGCAGTCCGGCGGGCACCAACAGCTCCATGTCTCAGGATGACTCCGACTCTGATGCTCCGTCCTCCCCGACTGGCTCCGACGGACACGGCTCCCTGCTGTCGAGCTTGGGCAAGAAAGTGGACGGCGAAGACGACGACAGGTTCCCTGCCTGCATCAGAGATGCGGTTTCCCAGGTTCTTAAGGGATATGACTGGTCGCTGGTTCCTATGCCCGCTCGGGGAAACGGCTCGCTAAAAAACAAACCTCACGTGAAGAGACCGATGAATGCCTTCATGGTGTGGGCGCAGGCGGCGCGCAGAAAGCTCGCGGATCAGTACCCTCATTTGCACAACGCCGAACTTAGCAAGACACTTGGCAAACTATGGCGGTGAGCTGACATATTTTCACTTTACCTGTTTGAACAAATTATACACTGGAGTTAATGCAAATTGCATAGTCGATTAATAAATTTTGTCAATAGAAGTACACTCTGTTCATAATTGATTGAAAATGTGAAGGCGAGTTATATTGGCGTTGGCTGGCCTATGCAAATTAGAATGATATCTTTGCTTTGATGTAAGTGAACAGTTTATTGGTTTATGATAATTATCTAGACGAGCCATCGTTGTGTTTTAAAAAAAAAGTTTTCATTGAACGTGCGACATTTTGAAATTGCACCACTGAACGGTTGTATGTTGTTGCCACAGTTTGTTATCAGAGAGCGAGAAAAGGCCTTTTGTTGAAGAAGCTGAACGGCTGCGGGTCCAGCACAAGAAAGACCACCCCGACTACAAGTACCAGCCACGCCGGCGGAAAAGCGTCAAGCCGGGCCAGAACGACTCGGATTCGGGAGCCGAGCTGGGTCACCAAATGTACAAGACGGAACCCGGAATGGGTGGTTTGGCAGGGTTAACGGATGGACACCATCACCCAGACCACACAGGTGAGTGTCGTGAAAAACAAAAAAAATGTCCAAAAAATCGTCCTAAAACTGGTGTATGATTAAACATGTAAGTCAGGGGCAGTCATGGACGGTTCCTGTCTTGAGTTTTTCCTGACATGCTGATTTCTGGTTACAGGTCAACCACACGGTCCCCCCACACCCCCCACCACCCCCAAGACCGACCTGCACCACGGGGGCAAGGGCGACCTGAAGCACGAGGGCCGGCGTCTGCTGGACGGCAGCGGCGGGCGTCAGAACATCGACTTCAGCAACGTGGACATCTCCGAGCTGAGCACCGACGTCATCTCCAACCTGGAGGCGTTCGACGTGCACGAGTTCGACCAGTACCTGCCCCTCAACGGTCACCTGGCCCCCGGCACCACCGCCGCCGCCGCGGCGGGCCCCGGCATGCCCGGCCCTGACCACGGGCACGGGCCCAACGGCGCCGGCGCAGTAGGGGGTCCCTTCGGCTCGCCGTACGGCCACCCCGGCGCCGCCTCGGCCGGCTGGACCCGCAAGAGCGCCCTGGGCGGCCCGCCACCGTCCTCCTCCTCGAGCGCCCCCCCCCTCGGCCGACGGCGCCGGACATCGCGCCCCCCACATCAAGACGGAGCAGCTGAGCCCCAGCCACTACAGCGAGCCCCCGCACGCCTCGCCCTCCCACCCTGACTACCCCCCCTACCCCCCTCAGCCCTGCGTCTCCTCCTCAGGCTCCTCCGCCGCCGCCGCCTCCTCCTCCTCCTCCTCCTTCAGCTCCCAGTGTGACTATACAGACCTGCAGAGCTCCGGCTACTACAGCCCGTACGCGGGGTACCCCTCCAGCCTGTACCAGTACCCCTACTTCCACTCGTCACGCAGGGCCTACGGCAGCCCCATCCTCAACAGCCTCTCGCTGCAGTCCTCCCACAGCCCCTCGGCCAACTGGGAGCAGCCCATCTACACCACCCTGTCCAGGCCCTGAGAGGAGGGGTGCTGCTGGGGTCTCCTGAACTCTCTCACACGCCGCTGCCCCTACCACCACCACCACCACCACCACCACCACCCGCCGGCCCTCCCCCCAGCCAGGGGGGCCTGAAGCAGGGGCCGAGAAGTTGCCTGTACATCCGTTTATTGCACTAAGACAGAGCCCTGTGCCCGGGGGGAGAGGACAAGAGGAGGGAAGATGTGTCATCTCACGTTCGTGTACGAGAAAAATGAGAGGGAGAGAGAGAGAGAGAGAGAGAGAGAGAGAGAGAGAGAGAGAGAGAGAGAGAGAGAGGGAGAGAGAGAGAGAGAGAGAGAGAGAGGGAGAGAGAGAGAGGAGTGGTGCGAGAGGGAGACTGAAGTGCCTGCTGATTTTTAAAAGAAAAAAAAACACAAACTTTTATGCAACTTTTTCATTCTTTCCTGTATTGTATGGCCATTTTGAAGGCAGAACTTGATATATTGCTGCCTGAACAGCAAACGGAAATCCTCCATGAGGACCACCTGTCACCAACAACCCCCCCTTCCCCCGCGCTATCATTCCCCTACCACCAGCTCCCTCCCCCACATACACACACACACACACACACACACACACAGAGAGACTCTGCTCTAACTCCCGTCTGTCTGCGGCTGTTGGTGAGCTTTTTTTTCATGGCGGTGGTGTGTACTGACTTGTGTAGGAGATAATTGCAAAAACAGGCCAACTGATTTGATGAGACAGATGGAGGAACTTAATGCAGAAATATGTGCACTGGGACCAATTATAAAATATTCTTAAAATACGAGGCAGCAAGGGCTCCATTCTACAACGTGAATTCGCAAATAACCCTGACTTCAGTCAGAGGGACCATGAACTTAACTTGTGTTTTTTAAAGTGAAGTTTTTTTTTAACTATTCCATATGTATTTATGTTAAACGTGTTTCTGATGCCGCTGTATAGTTGTACAGATGTTTTTGGAGCGATTTGGTGGATGTTTCAAAATGCAAAAGGCTTTTTTTCTGTCTGATAAAGGATTGGTGTCCACATCTTCATTCCAGGTTATTGAAAGCAAGCTAATATACTGGGACCAATGGCATACCATGCGATGAAACAGGTGTCTAAATGCTATGCCTACCGAATCGCGATTAGTCATGATGTGGGGTGAACGGAAACGCGGTAAGATAACACACAGCTCCGTCTTGAGCGAGGCGTCAGCTGTTTTTCGCACAGCAGGAAGCGCAGGACTTTCTCGAGACAGACGTGGAAACCCCTCTTGACATCGCCAGCTTGGCTATAGATTACCCCCGCGTCTAATGTCGCCTCACTCGTTGCATATGATATGTTGGATTGTTGAGTTTCAGATCAACCTCAAACAATTTCGGAAGGGACTTTCATTTAATTAAAACATCACGTTTGGGATATCGGAATAGAAGCACTGGGCGTATATATTTTTTTCTTGATGTGTCATTTATTGCCCAGGTTCAGAACCTCATGGCACATGACGGTGACCAGGGAGCCAATTCTTTATTTAATTATTAACAGCTTCTTGTAAAATGCATTATGTCGATAAACCTAATAATGCGACTTTAGGGAGACTCGCCACCGTAATGCATAATTTGGTGCTATCTGAATCTCATAGAATGGATTTTTTAATTATTATTTTAAGGTGTTGTAATTATTTCCAGCTTTATACTGCATTTCACTCACCTTTAAACAGTGTTCATAGCCAACTTTATTTTTTCCCAATGTACGTTGAAAGGACAGACCATGTTTGTATGGCTTTCCTTTTTCTTTTTCCCTGTTTACTAGAATTTCCTCACAAGCACAGCTAACCTTACTTATTGGTAATTTCTGTGAAAAAAATAAACGTATCTTTTCTCTGAACAATGAATGTTTGTGTGTTGGAAAACTACAGTGTAAAAATAAATATTTTTATCATCGTTTAACTGTTTTTTTTTTTATTCGTGGAAATGCGTCGCCTACATCTGACGTTGAACTTTGCATACATCCTTTGGCTAAAAGCTGCTAGATTTGGCAGGGAGATGTGTGACGCAATCATGGGTCAACGTCTCTGCATTTCACTATGCACCGTTCCCCCGAGATCTGTGCCATGGAAAATGTCGACAGTGACAGATATTTTGCAACACTAAAATACAAAAGCGCACAGACCCAGATGTGTCTCTTTACTGAAACGAAAGACACGATTGTTGTCGATGAAAACCATTTAAAAGAACACAGGAGAAGAGGAATGGGTAGAGGAACAACGCAAGGATTCAGATCATTTGGTAGTGCTTTTTCTTGTCATTTGTCGTTCTAGCCTCATTTGTTACCACTGATTTCCCTTGACATCTCGAGGGGCAACTTATGGAGAAGTTGGTTGACAGCTGAGACGTTTAAAACCAAAAGGCGGGCGTGTTAAAAGAAGAAAAAAACTGCAACCGCGTTGGCATGAAATGACTCACGTCTTCCTGGTTGGATATCAGTTGAATCTGACAAGGAGCCAACCCTGCGCAGGCTTGTTCAATAAAATGCTGGTGTGTATCCGTGTGTGTGTGTGTGTGTGTGTGTGTGTGTGTGTGTGTGTGTGTGTGTGTGTGTGTGTGTGTGCGCGCGCGCGCGCGCGTAGTGCGTGTATGTCTGTGCGTATGAGTAACCCAAGTAAAGGTCCACTGGGCAGAGAGTTTGAAACTGAGTACCAGCATGAATGCCAAGCAGCCGTCCCCAACTGGCCGAGGGAGAGCGCCAAGGGCTGGGCGCAGCGCTGCTGAATTTTAATGATTCATTATGCGGCGGAGCGCTCCCATTGTCTCCCTTTATCCGGACACCAATAAAAGAATTAATTGGAGAGAAAATGGAGGGGCAGGGGAACTGACAAGTCATTAAGCGCGCGGTGAATGGACCATTAGACGCACGCAGTGGAGGAATTTCCCTCGGACCGTTTCATATCGCAACTCTCCTTAAACAACAGGAGGAGAGCGAGAATATAAACGCCAACAACTCGACAAGCGCCACAAACGCACCCCCTTAAAGTACGACAATGATAATAATAATTAAATAGCAGACAATAACGGAGCAGATGGTAGTGGGTGGCAGAGAAAAAAAAGTGTTTTTTTTTCCGTCAAACTCTTTTCTCTCTATTGTTTGCCAAATAGTTTCAGGAGGAACTCTCGAAAAAGAACAGACGTGAATCAAGCTGAAAGGGAAAAAGGCTCTTCGGGGTGCTTGGGTCCCGTTTCATTGGGGAACATTTGGGCTGGCTCGCCAGGAGCTTCGGCGGAGCCGCGCAGAAACCGAGTGAAAGCGGAGCATCAGGTGTAGGTCTGCTTCCCACAGGCCGCTGTGCCAAACAGACGCATTTCCCCAGAAACCGCCCTCGCAGCAGCGAGGAGCAGGCCCGAACGCCCCCCTAGGCAGCGGAGAGCAGGCCCGAACGCCCCCCTACTCCCATCACCAGCGCTTACTTTACTTCAATCGACATTTGCGGTAGACACGTTTTTAAGTGACCTCCATATGGAAATCCACAAACTTTCCGTGAGTCAAATAAAAGGCCTTCAAATTCCATCTGTCATATCCCTGTTATGTGTTTGTGTGTGTGTGTGTGTGTGCGTGCGAGTGTGTGTGTGTGTGTGTGTGTGTGTGTGTGTGTGTGTGTGTGTGTGTGTACGTATGTGCTCACTGATATGTGTGTGTGTGTGTGTGTGTGTGTAAGTTTGTGCTCTCTCATATGTGTGTTTGTATGTATGTGTGTGCACGCACGTGTGTGTGACAGAGGAGAAGAAGAAAATGCAAAATAAGAGGGAAAAAACGAGATGAAGAAGAAGAGGAAGGAGGAGGAGGAGGGGAATTCTTGTGCGAGGAAGGCTAAAAACGAACTCTGCGGTGTCAGTGCCGGCCGGCCGTCCACCATTGTCCAGCTCTGAGCCAAGCCCAGGGAGCGGCGCACGTACCTCCGCAATAGTCTCATCCTCTTTAATGGGCCTGCGCAGTCCCAGGGCCGGCCCGCACTGGCCTGCAGGGGCCACAGGGAGAGAGAGAGGGACGCGGCGTTCCGCATAGTGCTGGGAAACAGGACGCTGATTTACAAGGGAAATGAGATGGAGAGGGAGAGAGAGAGAGAGAGAGAGAGAGAGAGAGAGAAAGGAGTTATTAGTTAGACTTAGAGTGGGACAGAGAGAGAGAGAGAGAGAGAGAGAGAGAATGAGAGAGAGGGAAAGGAGTTATTAGTTAGACTTAGAGCGGGGGGGAGAGAGAGAGGAATTATTAGTTAGAGTCAAAGTTGGGGAGAGAGAGAGAGAGAGTGGAGTTATTAATTAGAGTTGGAAAAGACTCAAGAGAAATGAGATGGAGAGAGAGAGAGAGCAGAGTTTTTAGAGTCAGAGTGTACTGTACAGAGGTAGAGTTAGTTAGAGACTCAAGGGAAATGAGTTGGAGAGAGAGAGTGGAGTTATTAGAGCTAGTTAGAATGGGGGCAGACTTTTGAGCTCTCTGAATTCCACTTGTTGCAGCAACTCCCAACTGGAAGCAGGGGATAGAGAGAGAGGGGGAGGAAGGCCGGGGTTAGAAAAAGAGAGGGAGAGAGAGAGAGAGAGAGAAACTGAGAAAATGAGAGAGAATCACACTGCTGGCATCCCAATCCAGTAGCTTTTTTTTTTAATCCTGTGACATCTTGTAGGAGGCCAGGTAGCCATCAGGAGCTATTGTCAGAAGGAGAACATGCTGTAGTTTATATCTATGGTCCACTCAAGGCCATTAAAATAAGATAAAGTGGCGGGTACATTTAGCAGACTCCTTTATCCAAAGTGACCTGCAACGGGGCAGGGGTGCGGGAATCGAACACAATTTGACCAATTGTCACCACAACTGGGGCATAGACTATTAACCATGGCTGCATGTGGGTGTGGAAACGACCCCTGACGCCGGTGTGCCTTCACAGTAGATTATTGTAATATCCACAATGAAGTGCGCTACAGTATATGCTCCCACAAACCAGTTACAGGAACCAAAATAATGAATGTCACCACCCAATCTGTGGAATTATCGAGTGGAATAAGTGAGTTATTGGACAGCGACGTTCAAACAATGATCTGACAGCTTACGACCTCCATTATCCAATTTCATGCACCACACAAGCCAGAGTTATGGCAGAGAGAGTGTCATCGGCCCACGCGTCCACACAGCCCACAATCAGCCAGTGTTCACGAAGGACGTCTCCTCGCTGCAGAAAGGTCAAGGGTCACACAGACATTAATATGACGTTGGCAGCAGACATGTTTAGATAGTCACAGACTCTTTACAGAAAGGTTGTTAAAATTCATTCAGTCTTTAAAATTGTTTTTGAAAAATGACTTACCCTTAACCAAGCTCAAACCCAAGCCCATACCAAGCCTGAACCATACATTGTTGTTAAATTGTTGTTGTTGTTTAGTGTCAAAATATAGTCTGGTTATATTCAGAGATATCTGTAGATGATCTGGAGTCATTGGATATTAGCCAAGCAAATGGTGACCAAAATATGTTTAAAAAAAAAGAGAAAGACAATGTGACATTTGCCAAAACAGTACACGATGGTTGCTTAGAGTCCCAATTTGATGCTGATTGTTCCTACTTAATTCTCAACAATATTTGGCTCTTTGTGCTGCGGGCCAACAATAAGAGACAGAGGACTGGAGAGGAGGAGGATTCCGAGTGCTGAGTGCTGATTCTCAATGAGCCGGAGCAGAGACGGAGGAAAAGACTCCTCTGGGCCACCGTACCCTCCAAGAGCAACACTCGGAGCTCCATCCAGTCCTTCCTGTGCTGGTGGAAGAGCTTCCTGGGCTCTCCGCACTGCGCTCACACAATCACATTTCTCCACAAGGCAAATAGAAGGTGGCGCAGACAATGGAGTGGCCAAAAATGATCTGTGGCCAAGTTAAACAAGAGCTCCGCACCTGAGAAACAAAATGCATATGTGCTCTCTCCACAGGCTACCTTACTAGAGGCAAACGCACACACACACACACACACACACACACACACACACACACACACACACACACACACGCACACACAGACACTCCCACATACACACCGACGCAGAGAGCACACTAAAGGCACATATGCATGCAGCAGTCCAACACGCACATACTCCGACACTTCTGTGTTAGTCTGGCTGTGCTGGGCCCGCCACACACACACACACACACACACACACACACATGCAAACATGCACAGCAGTCTCTGGAGTGGATGCCGAACTTATGAAAACCAGATCAGCAATCAAACTCTAGTCTAAATATCATGGTCTAGGGTACTTATTTACATACACACACACACACACACACACACACACATGCAAGCACACACACATACGCGTATGACACATACACACCACACACAGAGAGAGCACACACAAGGTGTCCAATCTCTGTCTTGAGCAGTGGTATGTTACAACTATACGCATACAGTTTAGTGCACATAGCATACATTAAAACTATACACATACAGTATAACACAT
>NC_084996.1:22783082-22835582 GCF_963854185.1 Sardina pilchardus | reverse complement strand
AAATATCCTTTCACCGATTCAACATTTAGGAAAGACACACACACACACACACACACACACACACACACACACTCAGGCAAGTGTGCGTGTGTGTGAGTGTTGCTACACAAATAGTTCCGCCACTGTGAACTATTTGTGGAGCAGCTTTTGCATAAGCACAACTGTGGACATACAAATCCAGACATGCAAAAACTCATTTGCCTTCACTCATAAACATCTACACACGGAATCTCACGGACGGACACACACACACACACACACACACACACACACATACACACACACACACACACACACACACACACACACACACACAGGCACTCATAAACATCTACACATGGAATTTCACGGACATGCATCATTACTCAGACACACACACACACACACACACACACACACACACTGCACCACACACATGTAGCAGAGAGCTCTGGAGGTCGTAAGGTCATGCGGTTTGTGTTAGGGTCGTTTGGGGTCAGCCAGATCAGAGATAACCAGAGACTGGAGCCTGTGGTTTCATCCTTCTCTTGTAGATACTCCAGTCTTACTCACTCTCCTCCTCCTCTCTCTCTCTCTCATGCTCATTCTCTTGTCAGTCTGTCTCTTTCCTGTTATACTGGATAAACTGCAGGATCTGATGTCCTCTCTTCCAGCATCAGTGAGCCGAATAATTGTTCATGTGGGGTGTAATGACGCAGCTAACAATCCTTCGGAGCAGGTGAAAAAGGATTTTAACCAGCTTTTTAACTTTTTAAAACAATGTGGCAAGTCTGTTTTCATCTCTGGGCCGACTCCATCCTTTCGTCGCGGAGATTTCAGGTTTAGCCGTATTTATGGACTTTACACCTGGCTTCGGTGTGTGTGCAGGGCGCACGATGTGGCTTTTATCGACAATTTTAATCTCTTTTGGGAACGAGGGTCTTTTTACTGGAAGGATGGGATTCATCCTAGTGCTGTGGGCAATCTAAAACTTGTCGAAAACATTCAGCTGGCTGTGCGGCATGCAGACCTGTCTTCACACAACACTGAATGACTATGTCGCCTGCCAGTCTCCCCTCCCCCACTTCCGGGCGACTTTAGCTCCGTTCACGGAAGGGACTCCCCCTACTGGTCACCCCCAAAGCCCGCACCGTCACCCCCTAAGTCAACGCTCAGTAAAGTACACCCTATTCCTATATTGATCAGAAGAAGGAGATCCCGTATGCCCCCAGTACACAGACCAAGTCAACTAAATCTAGTTGAACTCCCCCGAAACCCCCCTGGTGACCACAGGCCAACCACTCCATCAGTTTTGGCAAAAGTAGCACTTTTGAATGTCAGATCTCTTGTTGGCAAGTCGTTTTTAATTAATGACTATATCTGTGATTACAAACTTGATTTTATGCTTTTAACTGAAACCTGGCTTGATCAGGCTAATAGCAACCCTACACTTATTGAAGCAGCCCCTCCTAATTTTGAGTTCCTGAGTACTACAAGAACAAACAAGAGAGGAGGAGGAATAGCCATAATATTCAAAGCTCTGTTTCAATGCAAGATGTCATTATTGGGCAATTTCTCATCATTTGAATATCTGTGTGCCCTTACTAAGTCCTCCCCTCAGATTTTATTACTGACAATCTATAGGCCCCCTAAGCAGTCTGCCAAAGCTTTTCTTGATGAGTTTAGTGAATTGCTGTCTGTCATCTGTATTGAATTTGACTGTATTGTTATATCTGGGGACCTGAACTTCCATATGGATGTTAGTGAAAGCAACCACACCAAAGACTTGAATGCTTTATTGGATATGTTCGGTCTTACACAACATGTATCAGGACCAACTCACTCCCACGGCCATACCCTTGACGTTGTCATTTCAAGAGGGCTTGATGTTTCTGTGGAAGTCAAAGACTTGGCCCTATCTGACCATTTTTGCGTACTTTTTAATCTGTCTATGACCCCTCAAACTCAGAAAGGATGTACACTGACAGAAAAACGCATTATTAATGAACACACAAATGCTCTTTTTGAGCAGGCTCTTACAATCTCATCTGATCAGATATCTGGGTCAGCTGATCAACTACTGGATCATTTTAACTCGAAGATGGTACACATTATGGACAATATCGCCCCCTTGAAAGCCAAGGCAGTCTCCAACAAGAGCAAAGCTCCATGGCTCTCAAATCCAGTGGTCAAACACTTCAAGAGAGAATGCAGAAAAAGTGAAAGAAAATGGCGCAAAGAAAAACTACAAATTAACTATGACATTTACAAAGAAAAACTCCTCTTCTACAATTCTGAAATACGCAAGGCAAGACAATCCTTTTTCTCGGACATCATCAGTAAAAATATTAACAATTCTCGTGTGCTGTTCTCAACTATCGAGAAGCTGACAAACCCCTCCTCCCAGCTTCCAGCTGATCTCATTTCAGTCAAGGCATGTAATGACTTTGCATCATTTTTTAAGGGAAAAATTGACAAAATTAGATCAAACATAACCATTGCATGTCAAATAAACCACAGTCTGGAACTACCTGTTGGAGTAAGGGGAACCAACCCAACAATGTCAGAGTTCAGTCCGATAGACAATGAAACTCTTCAGAAGACTGTTTTAAATATGAATTCCTCCACATGCTTTTTAGATACTCTGCCTACCCACTTTTTTAAGTCTGTCTTTTATCTTTTGTCAAATGATGTGCTTCAGATTGTCAACGCATCTTTACAGTCTGGCATCTTCCCCAACTCCCTGAAAACAGCACTTGTCAGGCCACTTCTCAAGAAGAAAAATCTCGACACCTCTGTTCTTAACAATTTTAGACCTATCTCTAATTTATCTTTTATCAGCAAAATAATTGAGAAAACGGTTTTTAATCAACTAACAGAATTTTTAACGGCAAACTGTTGCCTTGACCGTTTTCAGTCTGGTTTTAGGACCCATCACAGTACTGAGACAGCCCTCATCAAAGTATCTAATGATATACGTCTCAATACTGACTCAGGGAAAACATCAGTGTTAGTACTCTTGGACCTCAGTGCAGCTTTCGACACTGTTGATCATGCTATATTGCTCCACAGGCTTGAGCACTGGGTTGGGCTCTCAGGCATGACTATAAAATGGCTAACTTCATACCTGGCAGATAGGAACTTTCTGGTCACCATTGGTAACCACACTTCTGCACCAACCCCACTAACCTGTGGTGTCCCCCAAGGATCAATTCTGGGCCCCCTGTTATTTAACCTCTACATGCTCCCACTTGGGCATATTATACAAAAAAATCAGTTGTCCTATCACAGTTATGCTGATGACACTCAGATCTATGTAGCTCTGTCACCTAGCGACCATGATCCTCTGGAGTCTCTTTGCCAATGCATTGACCAGGTCAACAACTGGATGGCCCAGAACTTCCTCCAGCTAAACAAAGAAAAAACTGAGGTGATTGTTTTTGGCAAAAAAGAGGAAAGAATAAAGATCACATCACTTCTTAACAAGAAGGGCCTCACAGCTAAGAATACTGTTAAGAACCTTGGTGTCCTGATTGATAGTGACCTTTCTTTTAACTGTTATGTTAAAGCAACATCTAGATCAGCTTTTTATCATTTGAAAAACATTTCTAAACTAAGGGGTCTCATGTCTCAACCTGATCTTGAAAAACTCATCCATGCTTTTATTTCTAGTAGGATTGACTATTGTAACAGTCTCCTTACAGGCCTCCCAAAAAAGACAATTAAACAGTTACAACTGATACAAAATGCAGCAGCAAGGGTTCTCACCAAGACCAAGAGAACTGACCACATCACCCCAGTCCTTAAGTCTCTTCACTGGCTTCCTGTAACTTTTAGAATTGATTTTAAAGTATTGCTGCTAGTTTTTAAATCCCTGCATGGAACTGGGCCTGCCTATCTTGCTGACATGCTCCACCCTTATATACCTTCAAGACCCCTGCGATCACAAGATAGACTTTTACTGGTTGAACCCTCCATAAAGACAAGGAGTGGTGAAGCTGCTTTTAGCCACTATGCCATCAAATTGTGGAATCAGTTGCCTAACAACATCAAAAGTGCCCCGACAACTGACAGCTTCAAGACCAGATTAAAGACAAGTCTATTTTCTATTGCATTTTTTTAGCTGATCTAATGTTTTAATGTTTTGGTTTGTATTTTATTCCTGCATTTTTATTCCTTTGTTTGTTTTTATTCTTCTTTTATCATTATTACCATTATTATTATTACTTTTAATGTTCCACTTTGTTTCAATTTCTTTGTTTTATTCTTATCTCATTTCACTTTTTAAATTTGTTTTTATTCCTATTATTATTATTTTTATTGCTTTTAATTTTATATATTTTATATTTTATTCTGTTTCTATTTTACCCATTTTTATACTTCCTTTATTTATTTTATTCATTGAAATATATAATTTGTTTTTTGTTGTAACTGATGATGTGAAGCACATTGAACTGCCTTGGTAAGAAATGCGCTATATAAATAAAATTGCCTTGCCTTGCCTTGCCTCTCTCTCTCTCTCTCGGGGCATTTGTGCCATTGCTTTTTCCCTCTCTCATCTCCCTCTCTCTCTGTCTGTCTCTCTGTGATCTCTCTCTCTCTTTTCTCTCATTTGTCTCCCTGTGATCCCTCTCTCTCTTGCTCTTTTCCCTCTCGCCTGTCTTTCTGTGATCTCTCTCTCTCTCTCTCTCTGTCTCTCAGCTGTCTCTTCTGTGATCTGGGTGTCTCTATGATGTCCGTCTCTCTCTCTCTCTCTCTCTCTGTCTCTCAGCTGTCTCTTCTGTGATCTGGGTGTCTCTCTGATGTCCGTCTCCTGCTCATCTCGGTCTGTCTCATGTCCCATGACGTCAGCGTGTATCTCCCCTATACTCGTCCCTATCGATCACAGTCCAGCGCTAGTCTCGCTGTGGATCCATCTGGTCTCATTACGCTGAGTCTGAGCATCCACTGTGGCTGGTCGGCCTGAGAGACACTGTTTGCCAGACATGTCATTTTCCCAAAGAAAACTTCACAGCAGCACAGATGTGCACGGCCTCAAAGCACATTTGTGACACCATTTGTCAGTGTGCATTTGTTCTGGAACTGGGAGAGAATACACAGGCCATGCGTAAGCTCATCGAAGGAGGGAAGGAAGAAAGAAAGACAGAAAGAAGGATAGAAAGAAAGAAGAATAGGAGGAAGAAGGAAGGAGAGAGAAAGGCTGCCCGTAGATGTAGCCTACACACCAAAGACGGCACCGTGCCAAAAAAGCATCAGAGCAGCATTTGCATTTCAAAAGTCCATTTGTGCATGTCTTTAGTTTTCTCTGTTGGCATGCAGTGTATTTATGCCATCCTCTAGAAGGGACTGTAAACCATATTGAGTGCAGCTCACTTCTCCCCCGTCCTCTAATCAAAGGAGCCAGATCGCTGCAGTAGGGTGACATTTCCATTTCACGATAGCAGCAGAAAGCCAATGTCATCTCAATTCATGTCTGAGTATCAGCAACCCAAGATTGCTCCTCAAGAGAAAGTTTTAATAGCTGTTAAGTTCATCTTGACTGGAGAAATCAAAGGCTCAATTCCTGCACTGTAAACCTATGCTATATAAATACATGTGACTTGACATGTACAGTACAGATTGTGGCGGTTCTGAGTCTGAGGTTTTGACATACAGTACTATTTAGATGGCTCTTGTGCTATAGAAATACATGTGACTTGACGTACAGTATTATTGAGATGGCTCTTGTGCTTTAAAAATACATGTGCTATATAAACACAAGTGAGTTGGCGCACAGTATTATTGAGATGGCTCTTGTGCTATATACATGTGAGTTGGCGTACAGTATTATTGAGATGGCTCTTGTGCTATATAAATACATGTGAGTTGGCGTACAGTATTATTGAGATGGTAAATACTTGTGAGTTGGCGTACAGTATTATTGAGATGGCTCTTGTGCTATATAAACACATGTGAGTTGGCGTACAGTACAGTATTATTGAGGCTCTTGTGCTATATAAACACTATTATTGAGATGGTAAATACTTGTGAGTTGGCGTACAGTATTATTGAGATGGCTCTTGTGCTATATAAACACATGTGAGTTGGCGTACAGTACAGTATTATTGAGATGGCTCTTGTGCTATATAAACACATGTGAGTTGGCGTACAGTATTATTGAGATGGCTCTTGTGCTATATACTGTAAATACTTGTGAGTTGGTGTACAGTATTATTGAGATGGCTCTGGTGCTATATAAATACATGTGAGTTGGCGTACAGTATTATTGAGATGGCTCTGGTGCTATATAAACACATGTGAGTTGGCGTACAGTATTATTGAGATGGCTCTGGTGCTATATAAACACATGTGAGTTGGCGTACAGTATTATTGAGATGGCTCTGGTGCTATATAAACACATGTGAGTTGGCGTACAGTATTATTGAGATGGCTCTGGTGCTATATAAACACATGTGAGTTGGCGTACAGTATTATTGAGATGGCTCTTGTGCTATATAAACACATGTGAGTTGGCGTACAGTATTATTGAGATGGCTCTGGTGCTATATAAACACATGTGAGTTGGCGTACAGTATTATTGAGATGGCTCTGGTGCTATATAAACACATGTGAGTTGGCGTACAGGATTATTGAGATGGCTCTGGTGCTATATAAACACATGTGAGTTGGCGTACAGTATTATTGAGATGGCTCTGGTGGTGTCACTGGGTCGGAGGTCTTGAGGACTGGCAGAGGGGCTGGCGATGCAGGGCATCAGAGGGGTGAAAGAGGAGTCTGTATCAGTCTGAGTCAGTACTGTGCCAGTCTGAGACATCAACACCAGATGCCAGTCTGAGGCATCAACACCAGATGGGCATTTCTGGGGCAAAGCAGGAGACGGAGCAGAGAGCAGGGCCCAGTCCCATCTCTCATTCTTACCCCTGTCCCTTGGACAACACAACACAGTGGCAAGACATCGGGGTGAGAACATTCCCCTTGGAAATGGGGCAGAGCTTAGATCCGGATACGACAGATCAGACCATGGGCTTATTCTGTAGAGGAACTACCCATGCTAGGCTAGCTACTGCAGCTTATTCTGTAGAGGAACTACCCATGCTAGGCTAGCTACTGCAGCTTATTCTGTAGGGGAAACTACCCATGCTAGGCTAGCTACTGCAGCTTATTCTGTAGAGGAACTACCCATGCGAGGCTATAGCTACTTCAGCTTTTTTTGTTGAGGAACTACCCATGCTAGGCTACTGTAGCTACTTCCGCTTATTCTGTAGGGGAAACTACCCATGCTAGGCTAGCTACTGCAGCTTATTCTGTAGAGGAACTACCCATGCTAGGCTAGCTACTGTATACTTCAGCCAATTTGTTTTTTGAAATTCACCTCAACCATCTTTTTAAAATTACTGCAAGGATAACGAATGCCGGTAAGATTTGAAGGTAACATAAGGGTTAATTGATACACCCCTGGGTTCAAGATTTAATAAAAGTGGGGTGCACTGCGTGCATGATAGGGCCCTACGCAGAGTACGAGTTATTGATGTTGTTTTGTAGTTGAGCCGGCAATTTTCTGCTGGGAGGATCAGTGTTCACACATTGATGACCCATCAGAGACGTTGGTGAAAATGGGGCCATAAGTGAGCACATGGAGGACGCCATTTTTAAAGATGGTGGAGAGCAGCTAGGATGCTAACTGGCTGAAGCTAACCTTCCTAATTCTGACCCCGTCGTTTCACTGGAGGTAGATCTGGAAGTCCGTTGACGTTCTGAGTGGGTTTCCAGTGGTCCACTGACGGGTCACTAAAAGCACCCTACCATCTTGCCAGCTGCGGTCCAAACCGTTGTATATTTATTTGATTGTACTTCCTCCTTAACTTTAGCAACATTTTATGCCTGTTGTGAACATCTTACATTAGCATCGCACTGTTGGCCATTTGATCATTTGACAGACTAAGTAAATGTCAATTGATTTGCCATAGTCTTGCATTAGTGATCAAGGAATTATGCTATTTCTGACCACATCAGTCATAGGCTACTGGCGGCATTCCACACCAACAAAGTATCTGGAATTTGATGTTTGATATTGACAGTTGGAGTTGACATTCCCTCAGAGACGCCTTCACACACTTCTGGAGAGACGAACATCACAGCACTGTACAGTATGAGTCTGTCTCTCTGTTTCTCTGTGTTTGTTTGTTTGTCTCTGTCTCGGCCACCACAGTCTCCTCTCTCACCAGTTCAACTCTGACCACACTCACCACTCATTGGAGACGAGCCTGGCGGCCGGGCGCCCAATCGCGTCGTGGCCCGCTCTGTTTCCCATGCCCTGACAGGCCGGCGCTGCTGATGATGTCATGTGCTGTGATGCGGGGCCCGGTGTGGCGCGGCAGACAGTGATTGATTGACAGCCTGAGCAGAGGGAGACGAGGCCTGGCGATTGGTCGGTCTTTAAGTGCACTTAGGAGCCCGATCCAAGAGCAGAGCCATGTGCCTGGCACCCACTGGTACTGCCTGGCCACTTTAAAGGATTTATGAGGGAGAGACGCAAGAGAGAGACAGAGAGAGAGAGAGAGGGGGGGGGGGGGGGGTGAGGGAGAAAGAGAGGGGGAGGTAGAGAGGGAGAAAGAGAGGGAAGGGGTGTGAGAAGGAGAGAGATATGGGGAGAGAGTGACAGAGAGATGGAGGGAGAAGGAGAGGGAGAGAGTGAGAAATTGAGAAGGAGGGGAGAGAGTCATATAGAAATGGATGGAAAGAGAGGGGGTGAGAAGGAGAGAGGGAAAGAGACAGAGGGGGAAGAGAGAAAGGGAGGGAAGAGAGTGAGAGATGTAAAGAGAGAGAGGGTTGATGAGAAGAGTGGAGAGCTGAGGAGAGGGGGAAGAGGCCAATGCTGGCTGTTTGGGGGCTTGTAAAGACACGGAGGAGTGCAGAGGGATCTGAAGTGAGAGCAGTGAACGAAAGAGAGAAAGAGAGGGATGAAGAACAGGAAGAGAGAGAGAGAGAGAGAAAGAGAGAGAGAGAAGAGGAGTGGGAGAGGGCTGGGAACCGCTTGTCCTCTGTCATAACTGCTCCGTTCAGTCAGTTTGTTCAGTTTCAGAGGGCAAGGACACACACACACACACACACACACACACACACACACACACACACACACACACACACAACCATATAAGCATGCAGATCATGTCTGTAAGTATGGGAAAAAGTGTTTTTTTGCAGGAGCTTCCATAATATTTTGCAATGTCATGATCACACTTTCCTACAGTGGATGTGTGTGTGTCTGAGCGAGAGAGAGAGAGAGAGAGAGAGAGAGAGAGAGAGAGAGAGAGAGAGAGAGAGAAAGAGAGAGGGAGGGAGAGAGAGAGGGAGAGAGAGATGAGAGTGTTTTTTGCTCTCTGCTACAGCGGCCTTTCTTGACGCTGCTCCAGCGAAGCTTTTATCCCCCATGATCCCTCATTCCCCACGGACCCCTCAAACAACGCCACCTACCCCCTTATACCGGTAACTCAGCCTCATAAAATCACATTATCCACACACATATTTCATCTTGGAATACATTTGTATACATTTGTTGTTTCCCCTGTATGAAAGTTTTATTTATTTATTTATCTTTTGTGTGTGTTGGGGGGGGGGGGGGGGGGGGGGCATTTTAAACAGCACTTCACTAGCACTTCCCCTGGACTTTTATCAAATCTCCACTCCGTTCAGATCAAGGCCCAAGGTTTGTGTGTGTGTGTGTGTGTGTGTGTGTGTGTGTGTGGAGTTTTGGTAGAGTCTTTCCTCAGGTCTGCAGTAGCGCTGTTAGGATGAGGAGCCTTGTAGGCCTTGAGCAGGTGAAGCATCACAGCTACACTCTCCACTACCGTGTGTGTACACTCACCAGCATTATACATTGTTTACCTTTACCCGTCTCAACAGCAACAACGACACATTGTTTTTACACAGTGCTTTTCTACCTCGCTACTGACCACCGATCACCTCTCCATCCTCTCTCTTTCTCTCTCTCTCTGTCCACTCTCTCTCTCTTACATCTTCTTGTCGTTTTGTCATGCTCCATCTGTCATGTATGATATGGACCGCTGGAGAAATGTCTTTTCTAAGAGTTACTGTCCCATCAATTTAAACTTGGTCTCACTGTTGGGAAGGCACACAATCACGCAGAAACACAAAATTATCAACAATTTCCCTCAAATGCAATAGAATCAAAATAATTCAGCACAGTAGAGTAGAAGTCGAGTAAAATGATATTTGTGCTAAAATGTTGAGAGTAAAAGTGAAACATTTAAACAAAAAAGTACATTTAAAATAAATAGAGATACCTGAAAACGTTTCTTATGCGCAGTAAAGGAGCATCTGGACTTAATATTATCAATTATTATTATTATTATTATTATTAATTAATAATTAATATGTCACCAAAATGCCAGTATATGACAGGGTGCGTACATTACAGCACAGAGCTATTATGAGCACATTACAGGACTTGTTTAGTGAAACAATATGGGACACCATTTTTTACTGTGTGTGTGTCAATATTTCATTTGTCATAAACTATGAATAAATTGTAGAGAGCAGGGATGGCCATCATGACAGGTAAGGGTAGCTATTTATTTAAACACAATTTAAACTCATATTATGTTATGTTACTTTAGTATTACTTATTATTTATTGTACCCACATAACAAATATAAACAGTTTGCAGTGTGTTATACGTTTCTTGGTTTAAGGCCCCTATATTGTGTTCAAGACAGCAGGTTAGCTAGGCAGCTAGGGTTAGGTTAGGGGAAATAAAACTCCAGCCACTAAGAAGTAGCCAGAATGCACTGGCGCACAAACCTTAGAGCAACCTCGAGTTTGTCAGGTTAGTGTATGTTTAATTCTCTCTAATATGTGAATAACTCTGTCACTCTCCTATTGCAGGTGCCAGAAGAGGCAGATCTCCAGGTGGATCTCAGGCAAAGAAGGAGGTGAGTATCTGAGTTTCTACCGTGGTTCAGTAACCCAGGGAAAGGGTTAAGGTTAGGGAAAGGTATGGGTATGGGTTAGGGAAAGGGTTAAGGTTAGGGAAAGGTATGGGTGTGGGTTAAGGTTAGGGTAAGGGTTAAGGTTAGGGTTAGATGTTAGTAACCCAAAGTTTGGGGTTGGGGTTAAGGTTAGGATAAGGGTTAGATGAACCACAGTATAATGTTAGTCCTCAGACATCCCCTGATGCTGGTAACACCGGATATATGGTAAGTATATGTTTTTAACTAAGGTTTAAAAATAGTTCTCCTGTATGTATATTAAAATGTTTTTTTCTCTCTTTTATACAGGTGACCATCCTAGATCTCTCCTGCGTCTGCAATCCTGTCTGTTTCATATATGCAACCCTCTTGCAGGAGAAACCTATTCAGGCCCCCTGTATATTCCTGTATGAATTCTCTCTATTTTTCTAAAGCTTGTGGTTGAGACCATTCGGATAAATTGTGTTCAATTTCTTAATCCAGTGTCTCTCCCTAGCTAGTCTCTGGCCTTCAGACCAATGCGACCCTGCTTCAAGACCCATGATAGACACATTGTTACTACCATGCAGTCTGAAATGTTCATAGAGGTGGGTTGCTTTCACAGTATTGTTAATTGAATAGATATGCTGTTTTAGTCTTTCTAATAGGCTATTTTTGGTTTGACCAATATATAACCTATTGCATGTCTTACATTCAATACAATAAACTAGATTTGCTGTCCTCATCTCCAGACCATCAGGGACAGGTGCACCCAGGTGAGTAACTCGATTCAAAATGAATTTAACCGTTTTAAAATGTTGACTGTACTTGTCTGTTTTAGATGTTCTGCCCAAAGAAGCATTAACTAAAACATCTTTGAGATTTTTATTTCTCCGGAAGGCTGAAATGATTTTAAAATCTTGTAGCGGAACACAAGAATCCTGCAACCTATGAAAATGAGTCTTCATTTTAGAGTTCAGGGCCTGGGAAGTGGGCGAGAAGACTGACACAAAAGGGACCAGATTTTTCTCTCTGACTGTGCCGTTCTCTCTTTTAGGGTTAAACTCATTTCCACAAAGTCGTTGGGTCTCGACTTTAATGTCCCTAAGGAAGGTTCTGCTGTATCCCCTCAATTTGAGGGCTCGGAACAGGGTCTTGGTCGCCGACTCGACGTCCTCAGGCGCAGTGCATATCCTGTTGAAGCGAATCAACTGGGACTTGACGATACCCCTAAAGGTATGGCGTGGATGGTAACTGGATTTATGCAACAACGCCTGAGTGTCGGTCGGCTTGCAGTAGACCCTGGTTCCAAGTGTCTTCTCCCCATTCCCATTTGCAATAAAATACACCTCTGTGTCCAAGAACTCTATTTTCTCCGGTTGCAGGTTGTATTTCACTGTAATGGAGGTGTGATGCTGGTTGAGCACCTCAATGAACTCCATTAGGTTTAGGTTTAGGTTTAGGATTAGGGTTAGGGTTAAGATTAGGACTAGGGTTAAGATTAGGATTAGGGTTAGGGTTAAGATTAGGATTAGGGTTAGGGTTAGGTTTAGGTTTAGGTTTAGGGTTAAGATTAGGATTAGGGTTAGGGTTAGGGTTAGGGTTAAGATTAGGATTAGGATTAGGGTTAGGTTTAGGGTTAGGGTTAAGATTAGGACTAGGGTTAAGATTAGGATTAGGGTTAGGGTTAAGATTGGAAGATAACGCTGGGGTCTTAAAACACCATTGACCATATTACACAGTTGGCATAAAGTATCCTGGGTGCTGCATGCTCTGTGCAGTGGACATGTAGTGTTAGGGTTAGGGTTAGGGTTAAGATTGGAAGATAACGCTGGGGTATCCTGGGTGCTGCATGCTGTGTACAGTGTATACGTACCTTGCTGATGTTGATGTGCGGACATGTCTGTAGTGATGTGTCGTAAATGAAGACAGTTGACATCAGAGTCCCTCTGCCTGCACAGAGCCCTGCAAGAGAGACATTGGTGTGTGTGTGTGTGTGTATGTGTATGCGTGTACGTGTGTAATGCAACATTTGTGTGTGTGTGTGTGTGTGTGTATAGTGTGTCTGTCTGTGTGTGTGTGTGTGTGTATGTGTATTTGTGTCTGTGTAGGTGCTTGTGTGTATGTGTATGTAGGTGTTGTGTGTATGTGTGTGTGTGTGTGTGTGTGTGTGTGTGTGTGTGTGTGTGTATGTGTCAGTGTCTGTGTGTGTGTGTGTGTTTTGGCAGGTCTGCTCAGGCAACTGCTCTCTACAGCGTCAGTGTGTATGTGTGTGTAGGTGCTTGTGTGTGTGTATGTGTGTAGGTGCTTGTGTGTGTGTGTGTGTGTGTGTGTGTGTTTTTTGGTGTGTGTGTGTGTGTGTGTGTGTGTATGTGTTGGAGTGTGTGTGTGTGTGTGTGTGTATGTGTGTTTTGGCAGGTCTGCTTAGGCAATTGCTCTCTACAGTAATCACTTTTGCTTTCCTGCCCTCCGCAGCTGTCCGGTCACTAAGGCCCTCACTCCATAACAACAGCTGTGGGGTTCACCCCTGCCCCTTACTGCCCCCACCTCCTCCCTCCGCAAAACACACACACACACACGGTTACACACACACACACACACAGGGACACATACATACACACATGCACAGGCACAAACACACATGCATGCGTGTGCCTTCAAATACACACAAGCAAACACGGTCACACAAACAGAGGCAGACACATACTGTACACACACACACACACACACACACGAGCGCGTGTGCGCACGCACGCACACACACACATACAAACACACTCGCAGACACAAATACACACGCATTTGTGTGCCTACAAATATTTACACACAAACAAACACACTCACACCCACCTATACATACATACTGTACACACACAATTACAGAAACACTCACACAGATATACAGTACACACACACACACACACACACACACAGAAATAACACATGTACTCTCTGACCCATATCGGACCGTGTTCCCCTAAGTGTGAGATACTGTACACAGCCCCACTGTCCCTTACTCTTGGGACCCGGTGCAGAACCTGAAGATTTGGACCCAACTGGTCCCAGTACAGAACCCCAAGCTCTGGTCCCGACCGGTCCTGGTACAGAACCTGACGCTCTGGTCCCGACCATTCCCGGTACAGAACCTGAAGCTCTGGTCCCGACCGTTGCCGGTACATAACCTGAAGCTTTGGACCTGACTGTCATTAGGCTGCCAAGGTCCTGGTGCAGGACCTGAACTGGAAAGACTTGGTGGTAGGAGCTGAAAAACATCATAAACACACACACACACACACACACACACACACACACACACACACACACACACACACACACACACACACAGTGACCCATCCAGTGAAACAAACACCAGCAACAACACTGCTAAATATAAATGCTGTGTGTGTCCTTTCAACAGAGCTCTGACTGGCATTCTCTAAGCTGTGAAGTGAGGCCAGTAGAGAGATCATTTGTCGCTAACCGCTTACCGAGCATATTGCGGCAGAGAAATGGCGTCACATAAAACACAGTGTTGTGATAAGGTTCTCCTTGTCAGTGGCAGCTAGCACACACGGAGAGCATGTAAAAAAAGGAACATTTCTTATAGCCTTCTATTGTAATGATTAATGACCTAAAAATAGTGGAAACTATTGTGCAATCACGTATTTGATAACTCACTCATGTGAAAGTCAAGGTACAGGGGCCTGGTTGACCTGGTATGATAATTTACATCGTAGATGTTGTATCATCATGCTTACAGTAAGTGGCATCCTTTTCATTTTCTTCAAATTCCAAATGACAAAACCAACATAAACCTTCATTCAACACAAAGTAAAACCAAAAATTAAACCTGACTTGAAAATTAACAGATCAAATAAGTTAGAGGAAGTGGGACTACTGTTACTTCTGAAAACAAAATAGTAATAAATATAAACAAATCAATAATGTTAGAAATTATAGGCTTTATCACGGGTGATCACAGGAAATATCTGTTATTAGAAAGAATACAGGCCACACTCAGATAACATGACTCCCCATGGTGCAGTTGTGAGTCTGACCAAATGTCTGTGGCTTATATCCACCTGTTCCTTCTGAAATGTCTGACCACAAAAATGCAGTGCTCTAACGCCATCTTGTGTCCTCTTTGATAAAATACAGTGGCTTTAGTTGGACAGTGCATTTTCCCAGGCTACAAAACAGTTCATAACACCACTCAGTATCATCCAAAACACAAGAGAAGAATATGCCTCTTAAAAGGTTGCTGCTTCCCCTCTCCCCATAATACAGTTGATGCCTATTGAAAAGAAAGTCAGGAGTTGAGTTGCGTGACAGCTTTGCTACTACTTATAGCTGCTAATGGGTCATTCTACAGAATGACACCATTTTTCTGTCCCAACACATCTGTAACACTTAGTAAAATATATATATTTCCCAGGGAGTCATGCCACTGGTATGGAAGCATATGAGTTCCATAATTCAAATGAGAATGCATTCTGCAATATGCAATTCTAAAAGACATTACATTAGGCAATTGCTAATTCATTATGCAATTTAATATTACAATTTGCAATACTTTCTTTCAAACTGCATTTTAATATACAAAGTGACAATGCAATCTTCAAATCAATTTGATTTATTTTGGTTAAAAATTTGAATAAACATGGATTGAATTGCATTCCATTTTGCCATGGTACTTTAGTCTCAAAATTCAAATGGCAATTCATTTTGCATTTCAATTTTCAATATTCAGTTTCATCTTTTAATTGTCAATTACTTTTGCAATGTAATGTTCAAAATTCAATGTAGAATTGAATTATTTTTTAATTTTTTAATTTATTTGATTTTTTTTTAAATGTTTTTTAAAAAAATATTGAAAACATTTTGAATATTTTTTGGCAAAAAGTTTTGCCCGGTTTGCAGACATAGCGCCCCCGTTATTGCATAGCACTTTGTCACGCTCTTTGTGTCTCAAAATTCAAATGGCAATGGCAAACGCGATTCCAAAACACTTTCCAATCTGTCAGTCTCCCATCACCCATGGCGGGAACTACGTCACGTCCGTGTTTATCTCGCATTGGTCAGTCTTCTCTTTAAGGCGGGTCTTGGGCAGGGCGGCTGACGGCCTCCAGGTAGAGAAGATAACGTAAAAGAGAAATTGTCGCTGACACAGTCATGGAGGTATTATAAGAACTGGAGAAAGTGAACAAGTCCCGCCCCCATTCATTTCAATGGGAATGCTAGGCTAGTGAAAAGTGCCAAAATTGAACGATTTTTTCAGGCTTTAACATGGCGTTTCAAGGGTCTTGTTTCCGGTGCCGTTTTACTTAGCCAATGAAGTGCCAGGTTATTGATTGACGTAAGGTACTGAAGGAGAGCTCGTGCCCACACTAAGCTCGTGCATGAGCTGAGAGTCGAACAGCCACCAATCAGCATGAGGAAAACGCAGCAAAAACGGCACCGGACATGATGTATTTCTGGAAAATGGCGACGAGGAAGTGCGCTGCTAATCGGCGAAGCTAACCAGTCAAATCCTGACCCCCTGGACACAGTAGCCTACTGTTGGAGGTGATGGGCAAGAACAGTCGCTCAGCTACTGAGGGAGGCAGGCGTGTGTGTGTGCGCGTGCGGAGACCTTGATCCGACCGTACGCCACCCCCTCCAGGAGCGTGTATCAGGGTGAAGCGTGAAAAATAGCACACAGGTAGCCAGGGGAGCTGATCGAGGGAGCTGGCAGCCCAGGGCCCTGGAGCTCATATCTGGGTGCAGCGTTTGCTCCTCTCAGCCCGGAGGACTGCTCCAGATTAACGACCATAGACAGTAAGATAGGCTACTGACAGGGCTAACACAGGGCTACTAACAGGGCAGGGCTGTTAATGACAGGGCAACATCGTTTCATTCACACTCAGGCACTCCTGGTCTGACCACGACCGTCCAGCTGCAGCCTGCACTGTCAGAAAGGAAGCGTAGCCACGTCCTGAGATATCGATGGCTTTGCCCCAAACGAGGAACGTACATCGTTCTTTTCACAAATACACCATATTTGTAAGCAAATAAAGTGGTTTACTTAAGATTACTCAGCGTTTTATCAACGTTTGGTCAGAACCGGAAAGCAAGCGTAGTCACTTGCTGAGATATCGATGGCTTTGCCCCAAACGAGGAAGTAGTTTTTCACTGATCGTTGATAAGAATGTAGCACAATGTACATTGTAGCACAAGAATGTAGAATGTAGCACAGCCGTCATGTCATCCGGCACAAGCTTCCTTGGTACACTGCTGTCATAAGGATTACGGTTCCCCATTGACTCCCATTGATTCTGACTGTCAGAATCAATGACAGCAGTGTACCAAGGAAGCTTGTGCCGGATGACATGACGGCGGGTTCCCTACCGGTGCAGCGAGAATATTTTCGCGGACCAAACGTTGATAAAACGCTGAGTAATCTTAAGTAAACCACTTTATTTGCTTACAAATATGGTGTATTTGTGAAAAGAACGATGCACGTTCCTCGTTTGGGGCAAAGCCATCGATATCTCAGGACGTGGCTACGCTTCCTTTCTGACAGTGCAGGCTGCAGCTGGACGGTCGTGGTCAGACCAGGAGTGCCTGAGTGTGAATGAAACGATGTTGCCCTGTCATTAACAGCCCTGCCCTGTTAGTAGCCCTGTGTTAGCCCTGTCAGTAGCCTATCTTACTGTCTATGGTCGTTAATCTGGAGCAGTCCTCCGGGCTGAGAGGAGCAAACGCTGCACCCAGATATGAGCTCCAGGGCCCTGGGCTGCCAGCTCCCTCGATCAGCTCCCCTGGCTACCTGTGTGCTATTTTTCACGCTTCACCCTGATACACGCTCCTGGAGGGGGTGGCGTACGGTCGGATCAAGGTCTCCGCACGCGCACACACACACGCCTGCCTCCCTCAGTAGCTGAGCGACTGTTCTTGCCCATCACCTCCAACAGTAGGCTACTGTGTCAGCGACAATTTCTCTTTTACGTTATCTTCTCTACCTGGAGGCCGTCAGCCGCCCTGCCCAAGACCCGCCTTAAAGAGAAGACTGACCAATGCGAGATAAACACGGACGTGACGTAGTTCCCGCCATGGGTGATGGGAGACTGACAGATTGGAAAGTGTTTTGGAATCGCGTTTGCCATTGCCATTTGAATTTTGAGACACAAAGAGCGTGACAAAGTGCTATGCAATAACGGGGGCGCTATTTCTGCAAACCGGGCAAAACTTTTTGCCAAAAAATATTCAAAATGTTTTCAATATTTTTTTAAAAAACATTTAAAAAAAAATAATCAAATAAATTAAAAAATTAAAAAATAATTAAATTCTACATTGAATTTTGAACATTACATTGCAAAAGTAATTGACAATTAAAAGATGAAACTGAATATTGAAAATTGAAATGCAAAATGAATTGCCATTTGAATTTTGAGACTAAAGTACCATGGCAAAATGGAATGCAATTCAATCCATGTTTATTCAAATTTTTAACCAAAATAAATCAAATTGATTTGATGATTGCATTGTCACTTTGTATATTAAAATGCAGTTTGAAAGAAAGTATTGCAAATTGTAATATTAAATTGCATAATGAATTAGCAATTGCCTAATGTAATGTCTTTTAGAATTGCATATTGCAGAATGCATTCTCATTTGAATTATGGAACTCATATGCTTCCATACACTGGTGTTACTGCATAACAAAACTTTTATTCTGAAATTCAAGCAAACATACTAATGACATCACTGACTTCCTTTCACCTAATACCTGAAGGTCTATGATGACAGGCACAAGTTAAATCCACAGCTTCCATCCATTTATTAGTAATTTTAGCATTTACATCATGATTTTGCATCTAAGCTTTTAGTCGACATCACTGGTATGACCTTCTTAACTCTTTAAAAATTGAAGAGAGAATACAAATGGATTCAATGACATACTATAGTGAGTCCAGTCTGACTCAGAGAATGTCTAATAAGGGGAGAATGTTTGCTCTCAGGAAACATCCTATTTCTGAATAGGTTGCAGTTGCTCTTCTGGTTCCATGCGAGGGCGCTCACGAGCAAGTGCAGAATGAATGGAGGCCATGGAGCTGTACCCCTCAAAATCCACTTTTCTCAGAATATATTTTTTGTCTCAAATTTGGAATGTTGTATTTGAAAGGTGAGGCAAAGAAAAAAACATGCTGCTGAGCACTGTATTTTTAAAGTCACTTGTTTGTTCCAAAAAGCCTTTCAAACGTGTCAATGACGTAAGGACATACAGTAAGTAGCCTACTCGTTCATTCAACTTTCGACCTATAATCGATGTGGAACATACGGAAACTACAATCAATTCTGAGATTTCTCAATAAAATCAGGTGAAAGATACAAATTTAGCTGTCTAGCTCCATTGACCCCCATTGTTTTCCACTTGACTTTATATCTCACAATTCCGCCCCTGGTTGGTGAGAATGCTAATGAGCATGTTCCGCTAATTGGCCATGGTCCGAGGAAGCCCATAGCGAAGATATGCGAGTGATCCACTGACCACTATCCACTGTTAAAGCTGCCGTCGGCAGCATTTCTTTTAGTCATATTAGCTTGAACTGTCATGGGATTCTGGAGGTAGAACATTACAGTTTTTTTCAATTGCTTACACACAATTTTTCAAAACGAGTTCTTTTTAACAAAATTTAAGCACAGGTATCCAAACGCCACACTCAGTTTGCATAATTCCTAGATTCTTTGCAAAATTAAACACTTCAGTCAAAACAAACACACTTCAGTCAAAACATACACACTTTAGTCAAAACATATACACATATTTGTAAAAATGCTATTAGTTGTCATTTAACAAACACAGTCCTCAATGATCAGACACTATTGCAGCCAGTTTCACACTGCAGTGATAAATGCAAAACGCATTTGTAAAAAGAAAAATGAGGAAATAGCATGTGCTAGATTTTTGCCCAGACATTGTTATGTAAGGGATCATTTAGATGTCCAAAAAATAGTGACAAACCCACAACATTCTTCATGATTAGTTCGACATAGGGAAAGTGTACATACATAGGTCTATAAACTTGCAATTGCACTGTACAACACTGAAGACTGCTGTAGACTGAATATTTCAAGTATTTCTTTCAATACTTACAGTATTTCTAACCGTAATCAGTTACAGTAATCAACCAACAATGAAATCAATTGAACAAATAAAATCTGTAGACAAACAAAAACTACTGCATAAAGTACATACACTTTGACTCTGAATAGCAACTACTGCAAAAGCAACAAGACTGTATAGCACACCTGAGTGCTGCGTTTTAAATTTTGCACATGTGTGCTTACACACCTGGTGGATGTGATAATCCAATTCGTTCATTAGTGTAGTCATTGGCAATCCGGGGCTTTGTAATGACAAGGAAGTAACCTCACAATCCTTATCTGTGTCTAAGGTGTGGAAATGTGTGTAGAGTTTTACAAATCACTGTGTGTAATGTTTTGCAAAAAGGGTGAAGCAGACATTGTGTGTAATGTTGTGCAAATCTGTGGAGGTGTTTTGCTCATTGGAGTAAAATTTTGCTAATTGAGTGAAAAAAAATATTTTAGTGTGTTAACAATCGTAAAAAACTGTAAATAGGCTGTTTAGGAAAAATCACGAATTCTCTAGCTCCCTCTAAAGCCTGTAACCGTGATTGCAAAAATCGAGCCCTCCCTATTTTTTTTTTTACATGTAAGCAATCCCCTTAGGCGGGAGGAATCGCTACCTGTCAGTCACAGCTTGTGCACATGCTGCTATCCAGCCGCTGCTACTGTACTCTGCTGCTCACGTGCACAACCTCATCTCCAGAGGGGGAGGGGTTTGGGGGGCAGTTTGGAGCTTGGTAGAGGTTGGGGGAGGGACCTGAAAGTTGTATCAGTTTGAATTTTCCGACTTTAGACTTTACAGTTTTTTCCAATTGCTAAAACACAATTTTGAAAACTCGCACACAATTTTGAAAATTCACACACAATTCACAAAACCACACCCCAAATTGCAAAATACCTCAATCTACCTAGCAAAATTAAGCACTGCAACCAAAACTGCATATAACGTTACCAAAATCAAACGTATGCACCACATGGCACACACTTCATTCTTTCACAAGATTTTTGTCTAGCCAAATACACACTGTTGGTCATAATGAAAAACACTCTTATCTTTAGTATGCTTTGCCATAATAGGGTAGAGTGGGGGAAAATGCCCCCGTGAGGTAAAACGCCCCCCGCCTGTTTCTCCCATAATAATCACTAGATGCAGTCAAGTTATATTTTTACTGTTGCCCTGCATCCCATTGACTACGGGGACACACATATATCCACTGTGAAGTTTACGCTCGCGACATAGTTGAAGGAAGACTGATTTCATGGTAAAATGTCGTAATTTTCCGTGGTCAATTAAGGAGTGTAGGCTATGTCAGTTTAGGTAAGGTGTACTTGGCTGCTGGTAAGCCTAATCTATGAATTAAATATAGTATCTTACAATTCATTTATTGCTTAACAGCTTGCCTGTTGATTTGGCTATTACAGTAATGTATGAAGCAAAAAGTTTTTTTTAGGAGGGGGCATTTTACCCCACCCATGGGGGGCATTTTGCCCCACTGCTGGGGTAAAACGCCCGCTTTGTATACATTTTATTTTTGTTAAAAATCTAAAGAAATATAAAGTCTAAGTTTTCATAGTTGGTTTATAATTAATGTCTTTACCACTTATAACCATGATAATAATTCAGAACACACTTAGCTTTTGTTTTCACAGTAAGGCCTCATTTTCCTTAAGGGGAGCGTTTTCCCCCACTCTACCCTACTAAAATAGTTTAAATTGCATAAAGTTCTTTACGTGCACATAAATACTTGCAGATACAGATGCATGCTGTTCAAACTTTCTTTTCACCAAACAAGTCAGTGCAACATATGCACAGCAAGTATATTTATTGGACTCCCTTCCCCTCTCATTCTCATTCTCCCTCTCCCTCTCCCTCTTCTCTCTCCCTGCAATGTCTTCCATTTTTGTTGTAAAAAAGGTGCTCGTTGTTCTATGGTTTTACTGTATTGTTTTTATCTTTGTAAAGCACATTGGGTTGCCCTGCTGGACAACATGTGCTATATAAATAAAGTTGCCTTGCCTTACCTTACCTGTGGTCTTTTCATAGTGCTTACTACCTGATGGAAGTGGTATAAATTAAGCATTGAGGTGTTTGGCTAGGTGGCACACGTATTGGTCAATTAGCTCATGTGTGTTATCTTGGACGGCATTGTTTTGAAACTGCAAACATGTGACTTTATGTCAGATTTTTGTGTCTTATGCAGAAATCTGGGTAGCACTTTATAATAACCATCCGATAAATGGTTAATTGATGCTTTATTTTGCAACTATAATTAAACATTTACTAACTTAATAATCATAAATTAATTATTTGTAGATAACAATCAATGATTACTAAACACATAACTTACGAATACATTATTATCAGCTTATGAAAAAAGAAACAATTTATTTATATACAACATACGGAAAAATATCTGTGTAGTGATAACTTGATTTCAATATATTTGATATCAATAAACTACATTATTATTGCAAATATCATATTATTAATAATGATATATTGAGTTATTGTTAATGATTATAATGTTGATTGTAGGCCTTTCCATAGCCATATCCTCAACGCCTATGCCTATTACATAGGTCGATTAACTATTGAACTATAAATGATGTTCTATTGATTAACAGTTAGTTAGATAAACAATTACAATATTTGTTTTTCAGATGGCTATGATAAAGTTGGGCCTTAGTCTTGTATTTGTTAGTAAATCATTTGTAAACTATCTAAAAATGTCAATATCATTAGCCTAATGGATGGGAAATGACGGCATCAAACCTTTTTTGGATGGCTATTATAAAGTTGCATCTTAGTCTTTTACATGTTAATAAACAATTTGTAAATGATCTAAAAATGACAATCAATAACTGGAGAGAAAACCATCTATGAACATGTTTATTTGAAGTTTCACCAAAACAGTTTTGAAAGTTGACAAAACAAAATGATCATGACAATTTGATAATGGAAAACATTAGCCTACATCAAAATGAACAATTTCTTTTTACATTTCTTGGCAATGTTGTGGAGTATAGGCGACCCAGAGTGGACCATTGCGATCATTCCACTCAATTAAGGTGATCTTTAGCAAGTCAGCTGTCCGATTCCCCCTGCGTCTTGAGATGTTCTCCTTGTAGGCTAACTCCACCAGGCCCTCTCGATGTGCTGTGTGGCAACCTGTAGCCTATCTGCATTGACGAATGCTTGACTGTGTGTCAGGTTCACATACTCCTACCCAAATGCAGGCAGTAGCTGACGATAGGCTCACCGCCATTCATCACTTAAAACTAAGGTCCCTGTTCTAATATTGTGGACGATGAGAGGTACCAGCTTGTCTTGTCCTTTTTGCGACTAGAACAGACGACATCTTTTGTGCTTCACACCGAGCATCCCAAACACGCACCTGTTTCCTGTTCAAGCAAGTTGCATTTAATCTTTCTAAATCAGTCTTCTCCTCTGCAGCTATTTCATAAGCTTCTTTAAATTATTTTTACTTTAAATTAGTTGCACCTCCCTTGCTAAACCAGGCATTTTGATTCCATAAGGAAATATCATTTCTCTGTCCAGTTTGTGCCATAAAATACGCGCCAGAACAGAAGTGCATTGGTAGCTGTGAAGCTAGCAGCAATGGGGTGGAGGGAAACGTCAATATACAAAATACAAGCATTGACCGATTATACTGTCTTGCCATAATTTTATCAGCCTCCATTTACCATGGTTGGTTTCCAGTAATATGCTATGAATTATAAAATGTACAAATTATAAATCAACCTAGCAAGTTGCAATCCCAAAGAGAGGGATCTCAAACTCTTATTTTGAAGTCAATGAATTCAGGAAACTACGTCTGAGGGTGACTAAACTTTCCTTTTTCGTCAGGTTATGTTGTTGTTACAGTTTTTCTCGATTGTTAACACACATTTTCTGAAAGCATGCCTCATATTCTCAGAACTCTACACACAAATCCAAAACAACACACACAATGGGCAAAACTCCACATTTCTCCTGCAAAATGACACTTTACCTTCAAAACAATGTAATTTCTCCTCAAAATGCTCTTTTGTTCTCAAGAGACACACACAAACCATCATATATCAAGACATTTATAAGGACCAGTTGAACACTGATGTGCTCAGTGTAAAACACTGCGATGAATTGAAAACACTTCTTCTCCATTCATTATAATGACTTGGGCCTTTTTTTGTTCAGTGTTACACTACAAGCAGTACTACAAACAGTAGATAAGTTGATATGCTTACCCTATCAATATTTTGAAATATCTCATTGTTTTCTATTATTTTTCTTTGTATTTGCCGTAATTTTATGGCGTTTTTTGTAGGACAATGCTCATGATTTCAGTTTCCTGTTCAGGAGACAGAAGCCCTTGTGTTGGTAATCTTTCGGCTGCCAAACAAATAGTAAAATACTGTAAACTGTGTAGGAATACAAAGTAGGATTACTTTCCCCAAATACTTGAAACATACTTTACTGTATTGTTACAGTCCTACAGAACAGCCCACAGGCAATACTGTACTACTGTGCTCATTGAGCTGTATTGTACTGTCCGGTACTGTACTGTATTGATACGCAGCACTGCAATGTTCTAGTGGCTCGGATCTCATCAGAGATTACGGTCCTTGGCCTCCCCATCCTCCTCCTCTTACTCTCACTCCTCTGGCTCTGCCTCTGCCTGTACTACTATACTGTAATACTAAAGCTCTGATTGCTAATTGTAAGACTGTGTGACAGGAGTTTGCCCATCTGATGAGTCAGTGTGCATGGTAGGGCAGTTAGCTTTAGAATTTGAATGGCAGTGTGTTCTTTGTGAAAACAAGAGATTTTCTTCATGAAAATTGTGTCTAATGCACAGAATTGTGTGTAGTGTTTTGAAAACGGTGTGTTATAGAACTGCAATTTGAGTGTAAAGCAGAAATTGTGCTTATAGTTCAGCAGAATCGGTTTAGGAGGTTGGTGCATGAGCTACATATTATGAGAATTGTGTCTCAAGTACCAGAAATTGTGTGTAAACAATTGAGAAAAACTGTAACAAGTTGCTAGTGACATGATCTCGAAGTATGTGGACTTATAAGAAGAAATTAAGCATATAATTACATGTCATTGTCATTTATCTCAGACACGAAATATTAAAAAGAAAAAGTAGTCATTTTACAAGGTCGGGGAATATCAGGAAACTAGATGGTGAAACTAATTCGCCTGTAACCCTATCGACGACGATGGCGGTTGCAGAGGAGAAGACTTGTTAGCCTGAATGAATGGCTAGCCAGAAAACATAGCAATGGGTCGCTTACTCCACGACATTGCCAAGAAAAAACAGAAGTTGTCCATTTTAATTTGATTCATGATCATTGTTTTGTCAACTTTCATAAATGTTTTGGTGAAACTTCAAATAAACATTGTGTTTATAGATGGTTTGCATTCCAGTTATTGATTGCCATTTTTAGATAATTTACAAATTGTTTATTAACATGTAAAAGACTAAGATGCAACTTTATAATAGCCATCCAAATTCTTCTCCAAAAAAGGTTTGATGCAAGTCATTTCCCATCAATGAATGATATTTACATTTTTAGATAGTTTACAAATGATTTACTGACAAATAAAAGACTAAGACCCAACTTTATCAGAGCCATCTGAAAAACAAATATTGTAATTGTTTATCTAACTAACTGTTAATCAATAGAAAATCATTTATAGTTCAATAGTTAATCGACCTATGTAATAGGCATAGGCGTTGAGGATATGGCTATGGAAAGGCCTACAATCAACATTATAATAATTAACAATAACTCAATATATCATTATTAATAATTTGATATTTGCAATAATAATGTAGCTTACTAATATAAAATAAACTGAAATCAAGTTATCACTAAACAGATATCTTTTAGTATGTTATATATAAATAAATTGTTTCTTTTTTCATAAGCTGATAATAAAGTATGTGTAAGTTATGTGTTTAGTAATCATCGATTGTTATCTACAAATGATTCATTTATGATTATTAAGTTATTAAATGTTTAATTATAGTTGCAAAATAAAGCATCAATTAACCATTTATAACGGATGGTTATTATAAAGTGCTACCGTGTTAGCAATTGGAAAAAACTGTAATTTCGAAGGCTTGCTGACGGCAGCTTTAAGGCCGACGCCCACTGGACACGTACGCAGCGCTACGCAACAAGAAAGAAATTAGAACTCCATTGTCTTTAACGGAGCAAAGCCTAGGCCACTAGAAACGTCAGCTGCGCAGGGTTAAGGCCGGGCACCCACCAGCGCCCACCTGCGCCCATGGTACGTTTGCAACTTCCCTTGATTATTAGGCCAGATGAGAGTGTAGTTCCATGTCAAATCAGCCTCGAATATCGCCAGATTTCATTCTCAGTTTGTGTTATTGCAGTTTCTAACTTCAGAAGAGACAAGTTTTAAATGGGAAAAATGCTGGAAATCTTAGTCACTTTTAAACTTAAGGCTAGTTGGCGAGATGCTAATGGTCTAATCCGATTCAATGATCTGAGGCTGAAGGCTGAAGCTAAAAGTTGTATCGCAAGACTCACAGAACGGCTGGATGAACGGGGAAAAGGTAAATATAGATAGATTGTATAAGGATATTCTTCTTCACACGTCAATACATTCCATAAAAAAGATAGCAGCATTTGTTCACATCACAGTCTCATGCATATAACATATCACACATCACACATAACATATAACATAAATATATAATGTGACACCCACCGTGCACCCCCTCCCTTCTAGTTCCCCTCCCCCTCAACACAGTGCAAGCAAAAGTGGACAGTGCAGACAACATAAACACAAAAGAATAGAGGGGATGGATTATTGTCACCGGAGTTTGTTAAGCGCAGTGATGGCTGAGGGTCATTTTGTTCTTGTGGCGGCGCGTACGTGTCCGGTGGGCACCGGTCTTCAGAGTCATTTGAACTTACGACTATGAGTGAAGAGAAGAGGAACAAGAGGACCACTTCATCACCTTCCAATCCCCAAAGGTGATCACTGGAAACATATATAGCCATTATCATCAACAAATACTGGCCTCACCCATGTAAACATGACTCCACTGTGTGTGGTTTCGAGGCTGACCAAATATCTGTCAATCGAACCAAAGGGATCCTGTCAGATGCTTTGAAAGGCAGCGTTGTATAGTGGTCTGTTAAAGAGGGCTGGAATCTCCCAGAGGATGGAAGTGGAGAGTGATAGCCGTCTAATATCCCTTTGGGCTCCTCTCTGAACTTGGTTTAGAAAACATTATTTCTAAACATGATTTATTCTCTCGCTTGTTCACAGAGCCACTTTTATCTCACACCCATAAACTAATTTCATATGGCCATGGAAAGGTAGTACAGTATGTATTTAGCCAGAAGGTACTGAAAAGGCTTTTAGAACAGAAGAAAATTCAATTGTGTGTATCCCACGTTGCGTGTATCGGTACATAATGTAACTTTAGTGGCAAGAAGGAGACAATGGCATCATCAATTGTTCCAAAAAAGTTTTAGAACCAATTTTAAAAACATTTCACATTGTCCAGGAAGCCATGTTTGGGGAACAGAGCGTGCTTTTATGTTGGCCTCAGACAGTTTTATTTCAAAGACGAATGCAATGCAATAACATCAAGTCCTCTCCAGTTCACTGGATGTTTTCATGCAACAGAAGTGCTCAGCCTGTAATCCTGTGTGCCTGTAATCAATCTCAGAGGCATCTGCAGTGCAAACGCATGTGGCCTAGCTGGGATAAATTGCCCTAATGTGTGTACCACTGAAGACTGCAATGTGAAAAATACCCCACAATAGGGCAATTCATGCTACGAGAGAACAACAGACCCTGAGTGATAGATAAAACAGAGTGACGACACTCCCATAGACCTCCAAAAATGGCAGCGCTTTTTCCAGGTTACTTGCGTTATGGGAGTTTTGGAGCTATTCACAGCCACTCTCTTGGTTAGTAGTCAATGAATTAATTGATTACACCCTCCAGCATCCAGAAGTACACTCCACCCTCCTGCGATTCAGCCATTCAGCGCAGTATTTTTGGAACTTTTGATCGTGTGTCACAACTCTCTCTTTCTATGGCTCTGGACAGAACGTGAGGCATCCAGAACGCCACGTGCCACAACAAGCACGGAGCACCAAGCCAACAACAACAACAGGTCAACAACAGGTGACTCAGCCCAAGCCAGATGTAATTGACATGTGGGTAATTCAGCCGCCTGGAAATGGTCCCGGGATGGGCTCTGAGTCAGAGAGACTAGCGCAGCGATCGCTTTGATACGCACTGTAGAGGCCAGACAGAGACCACGGCACTGCCACACGGACTATTTCCGTCTCCCAATTAGAGGCAAATGTCGTTAGCCTTTACTGGCACAATCACAACACGCCCACGTCGCCGCTGCAGCACGCTGACGGAGTGCCCTCGCCACCCCAGAGGTGCCTGGAAGACGACATTGGGAGCTCAAAACACCATCGAGCCCACAGGTGTTAGCATACTCTAAATAAACACGTGCACTCATAAACACATACAAAGTTGTGTGCAAGGTTAGGGTGGGTGAACCCTGCCTGAACTTCGGGCGAATTTGGATTTCTAGCTATGGATTATAGCTTATCCAAAAGACGCACCGGATCGTTGGTCTGATTGGTTGAAGGAATATCCAAGTGTACAGAGTCATTTGAACGATGTCCATTGATCATGTCTCTTGTGCAGTACAAACAAAGCACAGCCTCCCCATACTAATGTGCAATCTTACAGTAAAAGATTGAGCTTAGTATGGTGATAGCCAGACTAGTGCATGACAACATCCACATCCACATGCTCGTGCAAGCTAGAACACAGGAGTGATATTAGGAGCATTACTTTAATCCAATTAGCAGGCCCTTCTATCCAAAGTGACTTTCAGATGTGAATTATGTTACACAGACCCCAGAGCAACTTACTCAAGGGCACAACGGTGGAAGCAGAGAATTGAACCCACAACTTTTCAGGCTACTACATACATGCTAGCCTAGCCTCCTTAGCCACTACGCTAACAGAAATATGTAATTCCCTCAGGGTGAAATGATCTGTGACGCCCTGACAACAAGGTTACCAAATGGACTTTCCTTCACCCTCACTACTGTGGTGGTACGATCTTCTATAGCAAGTTTCGCAGTGAAATTCAAATTCTGTTGTGTTATATTAGGCACACACGGTTGTGAGGTATCTGAAAAAGTACTACCGGGATTTCGAAAATCCCTGATAAAAGATAACAGAAGCTGTATTTCGCTGCTAAACTTGCTGTAGAAGATCGTTGAAGACCAGTAGCTTAGTGTGGGTACGAGCTCTCCTTCTGTACCTTACGTCAATCAGTAACCTGCCACTTAATTGGCTAAGCAAAACGGCACCGGAAACAAGCACCTTGAAACGCCATGATGAAGCCTGAAAAAATCGTTCAATTTTGGCATTTTTCACTAGCCTAGCATTCTCATTGAAATGAAAGGGGGCGGGACTTGTTCACTTTCTCCAGTTCTTATAATACCTCCATGCTTTGGCTTGACCTAGCTTGGTTTACTCCGGCAAATGCATCGCCGCCCAATCAGCGAACAGAGGGCGTTCCCAAGAGCGATGACATTTAAGTTTCAAGCCTATCGTTATCGTTGTGTCCCCGTGGTTATCATATCATTACCAAACGTTAGTGATTGAACTCCAATGAATTCAAACTTCAGAAAAGCGTCCACAAACCAGGAAATAAACGTTAGCCAATGAAGCTAGGCCAGACTCTCTGCGAAGAAGGTCTCCAGGCTAAAACTGGAATGCTATAGCTGGGAAACTATGTCACGTTTTTGACAACTCGGGATCGAAGCATCAGTCTCTCCCCCTCACCTCGCCATACAGTATGTCAGGTGAGGTGTGCGTCACACTCTCACAGACACTCTTGCACTCTCACACACACCTTCAATGCCCTGTTCACACTGCCTGAAGACATGTCTGCTGGAGCGACAATGAATGACTCATGCAAAGAGCATCAATTTATCACACCAACAACTCATCACGCCAGAGAGTGTGTGTGTGTGTGTGTGTGTGTGTGTTCACTAGACTGGGTAAACCCTGCCTGATCTCTGTGTGTGTGTGTGTGTGCGTGTGTTCACTAGACTGGGTAAACCCTGCCCGACCTGTTGGCGATTTGGATTCCACCCTGCAGATCAGGCTGGAAACCTGCACCTCCATGTTTGCTGGAACCAATCACAAACACAGACTCCCAGACTAATGTTCAATCTCAAAAGACTGAGCTTTGGCAGCCGTGGCAGCCGTGGCCTACAGTAGTACAGTAGTGGTTACAGTGGTTAGGGCTTCGAGGTAATAAAGGTTGAATGAATGAATGAATGAATGAATGAGCTTGTAACTGGAGGATTGCCGGTTTGATTCCAGACCAGTCTACGGCTGAAGCACCTAACCCCTCATTGTTAACCGAGCGTTGCTGTTGTCGAGCAGGCAGCTCACTGCTCCGAGTTAGTGTGTGCTTCACCTCACTGTGTGCTGTGTGTGTTCACAAATTTCCGGAATGGGATAAATGCAGAGGGCGAATTTCTCTCACGGGATCAAAACTTATACCTATATATATATATATATATATATATATATATATATATATATATATATATATATATATACTTTTTATTGTGATAGTCAGACTATCCTTGTTGCATTCCCAGTCCACCTGTTGCTCATGTGATACCATACTTCTCCAGTAGAGGGCAGTGTAACTCTTTGACGTTGCATGGCCTCTGAGGCTCTACTGTAGTGTCCACGTCTCAGTGGTGCTCAGCCCTGGTGGTGTCCTCTGCAGGCTGTGGTTGCTCTGAAGTGTCATGAAGAGAGTGTGTGTGTGTGAAGAGTTCTCAGTGCTGCCACGTGCACAGCAGCCCTCCATTAGATCTCATCACCGGCAGGCCACACACACACACACACACACACACACACACACACACACACACACAGTACAACAACCCTCCATTAGATCTCATCACCGGCAGCGCTGAGCTGAGCTGAGCTGGAGATTAGGTGTGTGTTTTGGTGCGCGTGGAGGCGAGCACAAGATGGTTTGTTTGTGGAGGAGGACAAGTGTCCTCAAGTGTCCTAGCTGCCCCTGAAGTGTGTTTCTGTTGTCATTTACAATAATGTGAATATCAAAAGCCACCTCAAGTCAATTTCACACGTGGCACTCACTAGAAAATACGAGCATTTATTTGTGTTCTCTCTCTCTCGATCTTTCTCTCAATCTCTCTCTCTCTGTGTGTACATGCAAAAGGACATAATTGTGTTTGTCTTGCATCTAACAGTGTGTGCTTGTAAGTATAGTGTGCACTACACCCAATCAGCACCTGCATTGAGCATATCCATCATCCCCATTGCATGCACAGGCCATATGTGAGTAATGTGTGTGAGCATATCAGTGTGTGTGTGTGTGTGTGTGTGTGTGTGTGTGTGTGTGTGTGTGTGTGTGTGTGTGTTTGTGTGTGTGTGCATATCAGTGTGTGTGTGTGTGAGAGAGCATATCACTGTGTGTGTGTGTGTGTGTGTGTGTGTGTGTGTGTGTGTGTTTGTGTGTGTGTGCATATCAGTGTGTGGTCCTGTCCATTGTCCAACAGGTCTGTAATTTTCAGGTGATGCCGTGCGCACCTTAGAGACACAAATGAGAGTAGCACACACGTAGCAGCTTCGGCAGCAGTGACGACACAAGCGAGACGTATTCACACTGCAGCATTACTATCTCACACTCCGAGCTGTTAGCACAAGCCAGAATAGAATAAGAAGGTAGGTAGCAGCAGCCACCATAATCAATTCAGCTGCAATGGAAGACTTCAGGCAGTAAAGGCATGTGTGTGTGTGTGTGTGTGTGACTTGATAATTATGAAGGATATTAAAAGACTTGTGAAAAAAGTGTGTGTGTGTGTGTGTGTGTGTGTGTGTGTGTGTGTGTGTGTGTGTGTGTGTGTGTACAGATGGAGGGGAAAGGAGAGAAGGTCTTGAGGTGGCTAGATGAGTCACTAGCAGCACGAGCCCCGTTGCGTGAGAAGAGATGTGTTGCGTGTGAGCCACTCTTGGATGCAGGTGTGAGTGTGTGTGTGTGTGTTGTGTGCAAGTCTTTTCCACATATATGTTTGTGCATATACAGCTGTGCATTATCACAGTGATGAGAGATAGGCCATAGAGATTACCGCCATTCTGAGAGCGATGAGTGTGAACAGATGTGTGTGTGTGTGTGTGTAGCGGACCACTTGTGTTTACACTTGTGTTTTTTTACACAACAAGATTTACTTTATTTTTTTTGACTTTCATTAGTTTGTATGCATTAATTTGTTTCATGAAGATGTAACGTTACATAAGCGTAAACACTGTCTTTATGGCACTGAGGTCAGCACAGAGAGCATAAAGAGTGTTTAATCCACATTAGATATACAATCTAATAACAAATGGTAAAAGTTTCACAGAAATGATCACACTGACTCCTGACCTGTGTGGGTTATGACACCTGTGACTAAGATATGCGTAGCGATGCACAGGGAATCAGTCTGCTATATATGCTGTTATAGATGACAACAAACGCAACAGCAGCAACAACACGGTCTCTCTGCTCTTGGTCATTCATTCAGACAGACACACACACAGTGTCTGAGCCTCTCTTGGTCATTCAGACGGACACACACACAATGTCTGACTCGCTCCACTTGGTCATTCAGACAGACATACACACAGTGTCTGACCTACCCGGAATAGAACATCACTTCCCCTTATTCATTCAGTCCGGGATTTGTAGAGACGTGGAATGTTTAGGTTTGTGTATGTTGTGTAAGATGTTTCATAACAGTTAAGGTAAACATTCCATGCACGCTGTAGCACTGAAGTACACATACACACACACACACACACACACACACACACATACACACACACATGCTCAGAGGTACACAAACACACACAATGTTTTTGTTTACATCCGAGCTGTTCCCCGGCCCTTGTCTCTTTACTGCTCCATGTGAAGCTAATTCTGGCCAGACACACACACCACTGTCCCCTACTTGAGCTGTCACACACTCACACACACACACACACACACACACACACCGTCCCCAGAATACTGATCTTAATGACCTAAACACACTCACTGCATGCGCCGACACAAGTGAGAGCCACACTCTGCAGGGGATCAACAATACACTGGCCCTCAGCATACAGTATGTGTGTGTGTGTGTGTGTGTGTGTGTGTTTTGATATTCATAATATGGGCCATGCACTCTCTCCCTGTTCTGACATTAGCTGAGTTAGAGACATGGGGCTCGGAAGCACAATCGCTTGCTCTGACTGTATGAGACAGAGAGAGAGGGAGAGAGAGAGAGATAATATGGGTTTGTGTGTACTGTATGTCTGTGTATGTGCCTGTATGCATGTGTGTCTGTGTCTTTGTGTGTATGTGTGTGTGAGGGTGGTGGTAGTGGTCAGATGGTGAGCCCGGGTGGGGGGGGGGGGGCGTCGGAAGCAGGGCTCATAAGAACACAGTGGTTGCGTTGTCCTTCACAGCGAGAGGTCATCTCCTAACTCCTCTCATCCTGTCTGGCCAGCCAGGCATCCTCTCCACCCATCAGAAGAACCAATCATGACCAAATCACAACCAAGTCACAACCAAAACACAACCAAAACAAATACAGCGTCTTCCCTCATGAGTCAGGAAGTCAATTACACAGCCAAGTGCAACAGGTTTATTACAGTTTGCAAATGATTAGTTTATTCATTAGTTTATTCATCATTAAATGCCCAGGGAAATAATCAAGGATATTTGACTATCTTTAGCTTGAAACTAATTTAATAAAACAAACATTTTAAAAGTATTCTACAGCTGAAGCTCTAATCTTAAATAATAAATTCACCGGCCCACAGACCAAGAGATTCTTGAGAATGTTGTACAACTGAAGTACACACACACACACACACACACACACACACACACACACACACACACACACACACACACACACACACACACACACACAGTATCAGAGATACACAAACACACACAATGTTTTGGTTTACATGTGTGCTGGTCCCCCTTGTCTCTTTACAGCTCCATTCTGGCCACACCCACACAGCGATGACAAGAAGGGACACTGGTTAGAAAGAGTAAAAGCAGATGCTATTTCACAACAGGATGGAGGTGAACAGAGGAGGAGGAGGAGGAAGAGGAGGTGGAAGAGGAGGAAGGTTAGGGGTTATAAGGTGATCCCAGGTAATGATCAGAGATGGATGGGTTCACACAGAGGCTGCATTAAGCATAAACAACAAACAAACCAACAAACATCTATGAGTAAGGGTCTATTAACAAACATATATGGGTAAGAAACATCTATGAGTTAGGGTCTATTTACAAACATCTATGAGTAAGGGTCTATTTACAAACATCTATGAGTAAGAAACATCTATGAGTTAGGGTCTATTTATAAACATCTATGAGTAAGGGTCTATTTACAAACATCTATGAGTAAGAAACATCTATGAGTTAGGGTCTATTTATGAACATCTATGAGTAAGGGTCTATTTACAAACATCTATGAGTAAGAAACATCTATGAGTAAGGGTCTATTTACAAACATCTATGAGTAAGAAACATCTATGAGTAAGGGTCTATTAACAAACATCTATGAGTAAGAAACATCTATGAGTTAGGGTCTATTAACAAACATCTATGAGTAAGAAACATCTATGAGTTAGGGTCTATTTATAAACATCTGAGTAAAGGTCTATCTGCACCTCCACCCTCTTATACACTTACATGGCATGGCTTACATGTTTACCCTCTTTTGTCCATATATTTGACCAATGACTCATGTCTGTACCCATATCTAACTATCCTTGCACTGCTGCTATAACTCTTATATTATTACTATGTTAGGTCTATTTTAATTGTCCATATACAGTATGTATACTAGTACTGTTATTATTACAGTGCATGAAAATGCACTGTACTGTTCTTCCTAGTCTTCAACTTCTTCTTCTTATTATTACAGTGCATGAAAATGCACTGTACTGTTCTTCCTAGTCGTCAACTTCTTCTTATTATTACAGTGCATGAAAATGCACTGTACTGTTCTTCCTATTCTTCTTATTATTACAGTGCATGAAAATGCACTGTACTGTTCTTCCAAGGCTTCTTCTTCTTATTATTATTCCGCTGATCAAATTCATTTTTTCTATTCAGCTTGAACCGTTTAACTTAGAAACTTCATTCAAACGTCGCAACGTAGGTCTTAAATAGGGGAAGGCTGCTAAGTATTTTTCAACTTTGTAACTTTTATACTTTTTAAACTATAAATTAAAAACTATTACAAATTTCCCCATAGACTTAACATTGGCCTCTATGACATCACAATCGGGTCGTTGAGCAATTAGAATCTTATGCCAGGTGGCCAGCCCCACCTGCAGCAGCCCTCTCTCTCTCAGGCTTTAAGCATACAATCTCTCTGTGAAGACTACATATCCTGTTAACTGTTTCCTCTTTCCACAACTGTTTCAAAATAAAAGTCCTCACTGCAATAATACACTATTAAATCATTTAACCATTGAAACTACTCAACTATTTAACTGTTCAACCATTCCAACTGTCAGTTATCATCAACTATGCCTCCAGTCAACTACATGAGACCTCCATGCACCTAGCAACCAACATAGCAACCATCAGAATTAAGCGTTTATGACCGTTTCCATAGCAACCAACATGATTTTACTACAGTAACTTCTTTATTCCTGATAGTGGCAGCCATGGATACCCCATCAACAAATGTTTCAAAATAAAAGTCCTCAGTACCAAGTTAGCTAGTTAGCATGGTTAGCATAGTTAACATTGTTAGCATAGTTAGCATTTTTAACATAACTGCTAAAAATGATTAGCTAAGTTAGCTAATCAACCTGGTTAGCATTGTTAGCATAGTTAACATTGTTAGCATTGTTAGCATTTTTAGCATTACTGCTAGAAATCATTAGCCAAGTAAACCAATCAACCTGGTTATCATTGTTAGCATAGTTAACATTTTAGAATACCTTTTAGAAATCATTAGTTAAGTTAGAACAGGAATGTTTAAGCTTTAAAATGTCTACCTAAACACTATCAACTCTCTTTAAACTATGCAACCACCATGTTTACCCTAGCTATACCTTAGTAACCATATCTACATTATCTATCTATATATTTTTTTGCATTTTCATGCACTGGTAATTCCTTGGAATTGCATTTCTAGTTAAACTTCTTCTTCTAACGCTCGCAATTCAGCTTCAACCGTTTAACGTAGAAACTTCATTCAAACTTTGTTGCGTAGGTCTTTCTTATGCCATATGTGCTTTGTATTTTTCAACTTTGTAACTTTTATACTTTTTAAACTATTAGTTTAAAACTATTACCATTTCCCCCATAGACTTAACATTGCTCATTATGACATCACGGCAGCAATTAGAATGTTACGCCAGGTGGCCAGTCCAGGTGCAGCAGCTCTCTCTCTCTCTCTCAGGCTTAAATTGATTACACCTGTATCAACTGTCAGTTTCTCTGGCTTTAAGCATACAATCTCTCTGAAGACTACACATATCCTGTTAAACTGTTTCCTCTGTCCACAACTGTTTCAAAATAAAAGTCCTCACTGCAATACACTATTAAATCATTTAACCATTGAAACTACTCAACTATTGAACTGTTCAACCATTCCAACTGTCAGTTATCATCCACTATGCCTCCAGTCAACTACATGAAACCTCCATGTACCTAGCAACCAACATAGCAACCATTAAAATTAAGTGTTTATGACCGTTTCCATAGCAACCAACATGATTATACTGCAGTAACTTCTTGTTTCCTGATAGTGGCCACCATGGATACCCTAGCAACAAATGTTTCAAATAAAAGTCCTCACTAGCAAGTTAGCTAGTTAGCATAGTTAGCATTTTTAGCATAACTGCAAAAAATCATCAACTAAGTTAGCTTATCAACCTGGTTAGCATTGTTAGCATATTTAGCATAGTTAGCATTTTTAGCATTACTGCTAGAAATCATCGGTTAAGTTAGCTAATCAACCTGGTTAGCATTGTTAGTAAAGTTAGCATTGCTAGCATAATTAGCATTTTTAGCGTAACTGCTAGAAATCATTAGCTAAGTTAGCTAATCAACATTTTAACATGAATAGAAATCATTAATAAAGTTAGAACTGGAATGTTTCATCTTTAAACTGTCTACCTTCACACTATCAACTCTCTGTAAACTATGCAACCACCATGTTTACCCTAGCTACACCTTAGTAGCCATATCTACATTATCTATCTATTTTTGAATTTTCATGCACTGGTAATTCCTTGGAATTGCATTTCTAGTTCTTCTTCTAACGCACCCAATTCAGCTTTAACCGCTTCACGTAGAAACTCCATTCAAACTATGTCGCGTAGGTCTTACTTACGCGATGTGGGCAAAGTATTTTTCAACTTTGTAACTTTTATACTTTTTAAACTATTAGTTTAAAACTATTACAATTTTCCCCATAGACTTAACATGGCTCATTATGACATCACGGCAGCAATTAGAATGTTACCCCAGCTGGTCAGCCAACTGGGCACCAACTGTCAGTTTCTCTCAGGCTTTACAATCTCTCTGAAGACTTCTGTTCTGTTCCCCTGTATCCTCTGCGCACAACAGTATCAAAATAAGTCCTCCTAATTCCATTCAACTTTATATCCATTCATCTTCTTCAAACCATTCACTCATCCACCCATTCTAAACAGTCTGCCTATCAACATCAATTAGACGCTCTACATTCAACTTTTAAACAATCTACTCTGTCTCAGGCTGACTAGCCAGTTAAATTGATTACACCTGTATCTGTATCCACTACTCTCAGTAGAGAGCTGTGTCTCTCCATTCTACAAGAATATAAGGCACATTCCATCCAACATTCTATCCATTCATCTTCTTCAGACCATTCACTCATCCACCCATTAAACTGTCTATCAACATCTATTAAACAATCTGTCTATCAACATCCATTAAACTCTCTGTCTATCAACATTAATTAGACTATCTACATTCAACTTTTAAATTATTTACTCTGTCTCAGGCTTAGGCTACTCTGGCTCTCTTAAGACTAGCCAGTTAAATTGATTACACCTGTGTCAACTACTCTCAGAGAGCTGTATCAGTGTCTCTCTTAACAAGAATATAAGGCACATTCCATCCAACCTTCTATCCATTCATCTTCTTCAGACCATTCACTCATCCACCCATTAAACTGTCAATCAATATCTATTAAACAATCTGCCTATCAACATCCATTAAACATTCTGTCTATCAACATTAATTAGACTATCTACATACAACTTTTAAAGTATTTACTGTGGGTCCCTCTCAAGCAGCGTTTATATGTCCTCCCTCGCTCCTCGATCCTCAATGATCTACATAAAGAAAGATAGAAGAAGGGCTAGACTATCCCATTGTTGCCGCTCCATCATTCTTTATGTAGATCAGTGAGGAGCGAGAGAGGACGCGTAAACGCTATATGAGAGGCACCTTCTGTCTTAGGCTTTAAGCATACAATCTCATTAAGACTACAGATCCTGTTTCACTACGTCCTCTGTCCACAACTGTTTCAAAATAAAGGTCCTCACTGCAATAATACACTATTAAATCATTTAACCATTGAAACTACTCAACTATTGAACTGTTCAACCATTCCAACTGTCAGTTATCATCCACTATGCCTCCAGTCAACTACATGAAACCTCCATGTACCTAGCAACCAACATAGCAACCATTAAAATTAAGTGTTTATGACTGTTTCCATAGCAACCAACATGATTATACTGCAGTAACTTCTTGTTTCCTGATAGTGGCCACCATGGATACCCTAGCAACAAATGTTTCAAAATAAAAGTCCTCACTAGCAAGTTAGCTAGTTAGCATGGTTAACATTGTTAGCATATGTAGTGGTAGCTATGTAATGCCAGACTACGCCACTCTAGGACTTGCACCTAGAGAAGTATCTATATCACCCCAAAATCAGATGCAGAGCACACAGGCTCGTTACTAACTGCAACAGAGACGTGGTTCCAATAATAATTTATATTTTATTAATCACAATGAGTTATTTTATAAACAATAGACAAGACACTTCTCATTCATACCATACAGAGGACAGGGGAGGTAGTTAATCGCAGGGCTGAGGCTTACCGGCAGGGGGACGACATATCAAGTCAAATGGGGGAGGGAATCCCAGAAGTACACTCACACGTGGTCACACACACACAGCACCGCAAAGGCCAAAGGCAGCACACGTTCAAGATGCACACGTGAGCACAGCACACAATAGGGGGACACCACCACCTGGATGAGGAGATAGTCTTCCCTGCTTTGGGCTCTCAGCACCTGGAGGCAAACAGGAGAACAAGGGAAATGAGTGGATGAGGGTTACACTCACAAACACACAAACAGACAGAAATACAACAATTGTCATAAGGTGTGGTTGGCCAGCCACACGGATCAATGGTGATCCGCAGCAGTGTAACAAAAGGCCTCCCACCAATGTTAAACACAAAACATAGAAAAATAACCAATTAAACCCAAAGAGACTTGAGGTGGACAGACAACAAGGATCACTGATGATCCACAGCAGTACAAATGGCCTCCCACCAATGTCTAACACAAAATAACGAAATAATAGAACAAACCCAAAAAGACTTGTGGTAGACACACAACAGGGATCACTGATGATCCACAGCAGTACAAAAGCCTCCCACCAATGTCTAACACAAAATAAAGAAAGAATAATAAATCAAAGCCAAAAGAATAACAGACAGACAGAACACAAATACAAACGAAAAGCTAAAGTTAAGAAGGCCGTAACACAAGCACTAGCAATCCACAGCTATGCTACCCAATGCCTCCTGCCAGTGTAGAACCCCAAAATCAAAACAAAGTAAACGAACACACAACACAAAGAAAACCATACATGCACATTCAACAATGAACCCACACCAACACTCTACATGCACACGGTAAAATGCACAAACATTCACAAACACACATTCACGAACACACAGACAAAAGACAATTGGCACTTAGCCCTTTAAAATGAATTGTCGGCGTCTTCACGGTCAGCGCGTTACAAACGCAAACGAAGTGCTCGTCGTGAAGATAAAGTGTGGCAAAACAGCAGTGGTCGCTATCCCCAAACCCACGGTATCTACAAAACATGATAAAATACACAATTATAGTCAGCCATAAAGCAAACAGTAACGAAGCACGACTCAAAGTTGCTACCTACCAGGAAATCAGCTGTTTCCCTCCCAGGCCAAAACACTCGCTGGCTCCAGCTAGCTCTTCGGTTCAGAATATCACCCAACAACACGGGATGCAAGCATTCAACCGGCACAATCCAACGAACAGAGCCAAGTAAGGCCAGCGACAGGTAGGGTGCTACAAAGCCATAAATAGCAAGAATGATCGATCACATTACTACTACAAAAACAAGCGAGAGTAGGAGAGAGTGGAAAGACCTACCAAAACACCGGTCGACGGGACGTAGCCGGAAGTGCGAGGAACAAGATTGAGGCGTCTTCCACCGTAAACATTGCATCCTGTTTTAAGACGTGACTATGCAAAGCCATTGGCCGTGCGTGCCTTAATTGTTACGCAGGGCTCTGCCCATGCGAGCCACCACAATCTGACCCCACTTTTTCAGTCGTCGTCCCGACGATGTGACCGTTAAGGCTCACTGTTGGGATTCCAGGGTCGAAAGAAGGCAGAAATTGCACTGGATGCCGCTTGGGGTAAATGATGGATATTGGAATGCTGGCCCGCCGTAGTCCGTGTGGAACGACGTACGGCCGTATCACTAGTGCTAGGCTCACTGTCCAGTGAAGATGTAGAAGTCACTGGCCTGCTGATGGTTATGGTAGGGGGTTCCACCATAACAGGACGTGCCACTGGTAATTCGTCAGCTGAGGACAAAGGATGCGCAGGCCCGGCACCTAAGTGGGCAGGAGTAGCCACTGATACTTCCGCAAGGGGTAACGCAGAATTTGGGGCCAGGAGTACCAGGTCACAGTCAGTCTCTCCCTCCTCCAAAGCAGTATTGGTGACCAATGGGTCAGTCTGGGAGGGGCACGCCACCGAGTTTACCCCTAAGCGTGCCTTCAAGAGACTGCGATGTACATGCTTTACCTTACTGCGATCAGTCACCGGCGCGATGGTATACACTCCTCGGCCAGCCGGGGGGGATTTGACAACTTCGTACACCACTGGGCTCCACAGGTCCTGGATTTTATGTCGGCCTCTTACACTATAGTCGCGGAGATAGACCAATTGGCCCTCCCCCAGTGGCGCATCATGAACTTGACGATCATGGTTCTCTTTTCTCTTATGTGCTGCGGCCTGCAGACGGCCTCTGGCTCCCTCAAAGGCCACCTGCAGCCTGGTCTGATGTTCGCGCACCCAGTCATGAACTGTACCTGCGATGGGCTCTTGCACGGTGCCCAACAAGAAATCAATCGGCAGGCGTGGCTCTTGCCCGAACATCAAAAAGTAGGGAGACTCTCCGGTCACTGTGTGCGGGGTGGTATTATAACAGAATAGTAACTGCGGAAGGCAGGCTACCCAATCCCTTTTACGGGTCACCGGCAGGGTACGGAGGAGGTTATGTAAAGTGCGATTAAAACGCTCGCACTGGCCATTTCCTGCCGGGTGGTAAGGGGTAGTGCGGGATTTTTCAATCCCATAGAGCTGGCACAGCTGCTGAATGAGGCCTGCTTCAAAACATCTACCTTGATCCGAATGGATACGGGCCGGCACGCCAAACTTATAAAACCACTCAGCCACAAGTACCTGGGCCACAGTGGATGCGCGTTGGTCTCTGGTGGGAATGGCCAATGAATATTTGCTGAATACATCAGTTATGACCAAAACGTTCTCTACACCCGATCGAGATGGTTCCAGCACAGTAAAATCCATAGCGAGCACCTCATGTGGCCGCGAGGCCAACAGATGCCCCATGAAACTACGGGCAAGGGGTTTGGTGTCTTTGGCGGCCTGGCAACGCTCACATTCGAGGCACCAACGAGTTACATCAGTGGACATCCCGGGCCAATAACACCGCCTCCTAACCAACTCTAGGGTACGTTCGGTGCCCTGGTGACCATGTTCATGATGCAACTGGGTCAAGACATCTGTTCGCAGACTGTCAGGGAGGAGCAGCTGAAAACACTCTTCCTCACCTGCTGGACGGAATACCTTACGATACATAACACCGTCCCTCTCCACCAACCGGTCCCACTGACGCAGGAGAACTAATGCAGACTTGGACAGGAGTCTCCGCTCGTCAGGGCTAGGTCGTACTTTCTTTCTCCAGTATGTAAAAACCTCTTTGAATGTGGGGTCAGCTTCCTGCATGGACTGCACCTCCAACATGCTATGCCCAGGCAGGGCTGTAATAGCTGCCTGGGTAACTTGGATTCTGGGCTGGGACTCCAAAGCCTGTTGCAGTGAACTCGGCAGATCTGTACCCTGAACAAAGTCTGCCAGGCCAGGGGGGCCCGTGGGATGTTGTCGGGAAAGGGCGTCGGCATTACGATTCTGCCTACCAGAGCGGTATCTCACCTCAAAATCAAAGGAAGCCAGCTGCGCAGCCCAACGCTGTTCCAAGGCTCCTAGTTTTGCTGAAGACAGGTGGCTTAAGGGGTTGTTATCTGTGTAAACCACACAGCGGTGTCCCAGCAAGTACTCCCTAAATTTTTCGGTCATGGCCCACTTGAGCGCAAGAAACTCCAGCTTCATAGAGCTGTAGTTGGACATGTTGCGCTCAGTGGGCCTCAGACCCCGGCTGGCATATGCAATGGGGCGCACTTTCCCACCCTGCTCTTGGGACAGGACTGCCCCCAACCCACTATAACTGGCATCCACCTCTAAAATAAACGGCAAGCTAAAGTCAGCATAGGCAAGGACAGAGGCGGTGGTAAGCTTCTTTTTCAAGCCCTCAAAGCTTTGCTGACAAGCCTCCGACCACCGGGATTCAACGTTCTGGCCTGAACCCCGTTTGGACTTGGTACCACCCAACGATGCCACCAACTTATGGAGGGGGGCTGCCAGCTTGGCGAATCCCTCCACAAACCGCCGGTAATAACTGGCGAAGCCTAAGAAAGAGCGCACCTCAGAGACAGTACTAGGACAGCGCCAGTTGGCCACTGCCTCAATCTTTTTGGGATCTGTAGCCACCCCCTGACTTGAAATGACATGGCCTAAGTAGCCCACCTCCTGTTTAAAGAAGGCACATTTGCTTAACTTGGCCTTAAGGCCTTCTTTCTGTAAACGACCCAGGACAAGTTCCAAGCGTTCAAGATGTTGGGAGACTGAAGAGGAAAATATTACAATGTCATCAAGGTACAGTAACAAAGTCTGACACTGTTGATCCCCAAAAAGACGCTCCATTAACCTTTGGAAGGTTGCAGGAGCGTTACAGAGCCCAAAGGGCATGCGAGTCCATTCGAACAGGCCAAAGGGTGTACAAAAAGCCGTCTTAGCACGATCACCAACATCAACAGGAACCTGGTTGTACCCGCTGGCTAAATCCATAGTGGAGAACCAGCGGGCTCCTGCCAGTGCATCAAGGGACTCCTCGATGCGAGGGAGGGGAAATGCATCCTTACGAGTTCTAGCATTCAGCTGACGGTAGTCAACACACATGCGCAGACTACCGTCCTTTTTCCGTACCAAAACTATGGGGGAAGCATAGGGGCTGCAACTCTCGGTGATGATCTGTGCTTCTAACAGCTGATTGATATGAGCCTTAGCTACCTCATACTCAGAGGGTGGGATGCGCCGGTGTCGCTGTCGAACCGGGATGTCATCAACCAGTGGAATGTTATGAGAAATGAGGTTGGTACAACCCAGATCTCCTTCATAGGAAGCAAAAACTCCACTGAACCTATGCAATAGGGCCCTAACCTGATTTTGATCTGATGCCGGCAAGATGGAGAGGTCAGTTGCTTCAATCTGATCCTTCACCGACGGTGCGACTGTTTGAGAAGCAACAGTTGCAGTCACAGTGTTAACCTCAGTTATAGTTGTTGGCAAACTAACCACTTGCGCACAGCACAGGCTACCCAGGTCAGTACGAGGGTACAACAGAACATCTTCAGAGCTTACATTGACTACTGGTATGTAACCAGTGCTACGAGTTACCCTGACCAAAGATGGAGAGACCAACAAGCCAGCCGGCAGTCCTTTATCTGTAGGCTCAAACAAAGCAGGTGAGTGAGAAAATTGTGCTGAGCAGGTTGCTGCGACTATTACCATAGTGCCACCTGGAATCCGATAAGCGCTGCTACCACAGACTTTGACCCTCCCTGGCCTTACTGGATGACTCTCCACATGATGACACCACTGCAAGGCTTCAACAACAGAGCTGTGGGCCTGAGAGACAGAAGGCAGGTTGAAAAGAGCAGGGCCATGCTGGCCGAACAGTTCGTTGTAACATTTGCTCAGTATATTCATGCCAATCACTCCTGGTGCATGGGAACCTCCCCCACCAGGTGGATCCCTCACCACTAACACACCGCAATGAGGTATTGACTTCCCACAAAGCTGCACATCTAGTTCCAGGAACCCCACATAAGGAATTGCAAGTCCATTGGCTGCCCGGAGTTGCAGCCATTGACAAGAGCGAAGTCTATCTGAACCCCATGGCTCAAAGTGGTTTACAAAGAAGGTTTCAGTAATCGTAGACACCATGGACCCAGTGTCTATTAAGCAGGGTACGGAAACCCCACCAAAAAAAACATTCAAATATGGACAAGATGATATTAAACTAGACCTAACAGAAGCACTTGAGCCATCTGGTCCCCCACCTGAACTTTGGCCCTGCAGTTCGGTGGGTGCTAGTTTTCCGCCGTCGAACGATGGGAAAACTGTCTACTACCCCTAGAGTGCCCTGCCAAGGAGGCCTGACCATGAGGGACCCGTTCTCCATCACACTCTTGGGCATAATGCCCAGGCTGCTGGCACCGCCGACATATGATGCTACTGCCACGAGATCCACCACGAGACACATTTCGAGGCCCTTGTAATAGGGCAACACTCTGTGAGAGCTGATTTAATTGCTCCTGTTGACGCTTTAACATGTCTTTTAACTCCGACAACTCAGATCCTTGGGAAGAGTTGTTGGGCACTGTTCTAGGCTCTCCTTGCACTGCATACTGCACGCCAAGTACAGATGGAACTGACAGGCTACGCCCCCTCACACTTCCTGGCATACCTTCCCGTTCCCACCTTATAGCCTCTGCTCTAATTTCCAGCATGGTCATGGTCGGTTGGCGCCGTGTGAGTTGCTTAAGTTCTCGGCTCAAGGCCCCATCAATCACATGTTCAGAGAACTGGTCACGCAACAAGACTTTAGCATTCACTAATCCATCAGGTGCACACCGTTCGATTCTTTCCATGAGACTCATCAAAGCTAATGAAAACTCTAGTAATGTTTCCCCGTCCTGCTGTTTTCTAGAGAAGAACGCCTCTTGCAGAGCTACATACGACTGGGAGCAGCCATACAATTCCCTTAGGATAGCCATAATCTTTTCAGGATCATTCCTATCAGCATTTGGCCGATACTTAACCTCTTCTCTAGCCTCACCCTCCAGGTGATCAAAGAGAAAGAAGGCTTGGTCAATGACTGAAAGGTGGCGAGCCCGCATACAGGCCCCCACCTCTTCAATCCATTCATCGATGTTAATCCCTGACCTACCATTAAACTTAGGACATTTTCTGTCACGAGGCACAAACACCAACCTTTCTGTTACAGAAAGACCCGGACCAGTAGGGTGAGATGGATCTGTTGGTGCCTGAGGAGCACGAGATGGTCCTTGCTTCAGTCGCTCATTTTCTGCCCTAAGCTGTGCTACTGCATCTCTAAGCTCTTGTAGCTCCTCCGCCATGACCGTGAACAAGAAAAAATGTACTTACTGCGAAATGGTTGGGACCTGGTACACTGCCAGAGGAACAAGGTGGCCAAATGCAAAGATGATCAACCCAAGCCCACTGCTGTTTTGCCAACACAGACACAGTTAATTAGAACGCTGATATCAAAATAGCTTACACCGACAACCAAAACAACAAGAGCAAAACTGGAAATATGATTAAAGTATTGGAACACACATCTCGGTTACTTAGGAAGTATATCCTGCCAAAACTACGCCAGATTGTAGTGGTAGCTATGTAATGCCAGACTACGCCACTCTAGGACTTGCACCTAGAGAAGTATCTATATCACCCCAAAATCAGATGCAGAGCACACAGGCTCGTTACTAACTGCAACAGAGACGTGGTTCCAATAATAATTTATATTTTATTAATCACAATGAGTTATTTTATAAACAATAGACAAGACACTTCTCATTCATACCATACAGAGGACAGGGGAGGTAGTTAATCGCAGGGCTGAGGCTTACCGGCAGGGGGACGACATATCAAGTCAAATGGGGGAGGGAATCCCAGAAGTACACTCACACGTGGTCACACACACACAGCACCGCAAAGGCCAAAGGCAGCACACGTTCAAGATGCACACGTGAGCACAGCACACAATAGGGGGACACCACCACCTGGATGAGGAGATAGTCTTCCCTGCTTTGGGCTCTCAGCACCTGGAGGCAAACAGGAGAACAAGGGAAATGAGTGGATGAGGGTTACACTCACAAACACACAAACAGACAGAAATACAACAATTGTCATAAGGTGTGGTTGGCCAGCCACACGGATCAATGGTGATCCGCAGCAGTGTAACAAAAGGCCTCCCACCAATGTTAAACACAAAACATAGAAAAATAACCAATTAAACCCAAAGAGACTTGAGGTGGACAGACAACAAGGATCACTGATGATCCACAGCAGTACAAATGGCCTCCCACCAATGTCTAACACAAAATAACGAAATAATAGAACAAACCCAAAAAGACTTGTGGTAGACACACAACAGGGATCACTGATGATCCACAGCAGTACAAAAGCCTCCCACCAATGTCTAACACAAAATAAAGAAAGAATAATAAATCAAAGCCAAAAGAATAACAGACAGACAGAACACAAATACAAACGAAAAGCTAAAGTTAAGAAGGCCGTAACACAAGCACTAGCAATCCACAGCTATGCTACCCAATGCCTCCTGCCAGTGTAGAACCCCAAAATCAAAACAAAGTAAACGAACACACAACACAAAGAAAACCATACATGCACATTCAACAATGAACCCACACCAACACTCTACATGCACACGGTAAAATGCACAAACATTCACAAACACACATTCACGAACACACAGACAAAAGACAATTGGCACTTAGCCCTTTAAAATGAATTGTCGGCGTCTTCACGGTCAGCGCGTTACAAACGCAAACGAAGTGCTCGTCGTGAAGATAAAGTGTGGCAAAACAGCAGTGGTCGCTATCCCCAAACCCACGGTATCTACAAAACATGATAAAATACACAATTATAGTCAGCCATAAAGCAAACAGTAACGAAGCACGACTCAAAGTTGCTACCTACCAGGAAATCAGCTGTTTCCCTCCCAGGCCAAAACACTCGCTGGCTCCAGCTAGCTCTTCGGTTCAGAATATCACCCAACAACACGGGATGCAAGCATTCAACCGGCACAATCCAACGAACAGAGCCAAGTAAGGCCAGCGACAGGTAGGGTGCTACAAAGCCATAAATAGCAAGAATGATCGATCACATTACTACTACAAAAACAAGCGAGAGTAGGAGAGAGTGGAAAGACCTACCAAAACACCGGTCGACGGGACGTAGCCGGAAGTGCGAGGAACAAGATTGAGGCGTCTTCCACCGTAAACATTGCATCCTGTTTTAAGACGTGACTATGCAAAGCCATTGGCCGTGCGTGCCTTAATTGTTACGCAGGGCTCTGCCCATGCGAGCCACCACACATAGTTAAAATTTTTAGTATAACTGCAAAAAATCATCAACTAAGTTAGCTAATCAACCTGGTTAGCATTGTTAGCAAATTTAGCATTGTTAGCATAGTTAGCATTTTTAGCATTACTGCTAGAAATCATCGGTTAAGTTAGCTAATCAACCTGGTTAGCATTGTTAGTAAAGTTAGCATTGCTAGCATAATAAGCATTTTTAGCGTAACTGCTAGAAATCATTAGCTAAGTTAGCTAATCAACATTTTAACATGAATAGAAATCATTACTTAAGTTAGAACTGGAACGTTTCATCTTTAAAACGTCTACCTTCACACTATCAACTCTCTGTAAACTATGCAACCACCATGTTTACCCTAGCTACACCTTAGTAACCATATCTACATTATCTATCTATTTTTGCATTTTCATGCACTGGTAATTCCTTGGAATTGCATTTCTAGTTCTTCTTCTAACGCACGCAATTCAGCTTCAACCGCTTCACGTAGAAACTCCATTCAAACTATGTCGCGTAGGTCTTACTTACGCGATGTGGGCAAAGTATTTTTCAACTTTGTAACTTTTATACTTTTTAAACTATTAGTTAAAAACTATTACAATTTCCCCCATAGACTTAACATTGCTCATTATGACATCACGGCAGCAATTAGAATCTTACTCCAGCTGGTCAGCCACCTGGGCACCAACTGTCAGTTTCTCTCAGGCAATCTCTCTGAAGACTACATATTCTGTTCCCCTGTATCCTCTGTGCACAACAGTATCAAAATAAGTCCTCCTAATTCCATCCAACTTTATATCCATTCATCTTCTTCAAACCATTCACTCATCCACCCATTCTAAACAGTCTGCCTATCAACATCAATTAGACATTCTACATTCAACTTTTAAACAATCTACTCTGTCTCAGGCTGGCTCTCTTAAGACTAGCCAGTTAAATTGATTACACCTGTATCTGTATCCACTACTCTCAGTAGAGAGCTGTGTCTCTCCATTCTACAAGAATATAAGGCACATTCCATTCAACATTCTATCCATTCATCTTCTTCAGACCATTCACTCATCCACCCATTCTAAACAGTCTGCCTATCAACATCAATTAGACGTTCTACATTCAACTTTTAAACAATCTACTCTGTCTCAGGCTGGCTCTCTTAAAGGGATAGTTCGGATTTTAAGACACGAAGTTGTATGGGTTCCCTGTCAGCAACGTAGTGCATCAGCACTGACTTACCCCCGACAGCGTCCTGTGAGCCGAGATCCAGCCGGTTTTTGATCGTTTTTGATGCCGGACTATTTTCTTCAGCAAGTTTCTGGGGTCACGAAAGTAAAGTGTTTTTCTTCTCAAAACCATATGCGTTCAACAGAGGGATATATTTGCACCACAAAAACGTTGTCCAGCTGTCAGTAGCGCGCAGTGATAGGAATCGCGAAAAATAAGTAAGTGATAACGAGGTTTGAATTTTTCCTGGACAACGTTTTTGTGGTGCAAATATATCACTCTGTTGAACGCATATGGTTTTGAGAAGAAAAACACTTTACTTTCGTGACCCCAGAAACTTGCCGGACTACTTTCTTCAGCATCAAAAACGATCTAAAACCGGCTGGATCTCGGCTCACAGGACGCTGTCGGGGGTAAGTCAGTGCTGATGCACTACGTTGCTGACAGGGAACCCATACAACTTCGTGTCTTAAAATCCGAACTATCCCTTTAAGACTAGCCAGTTAAATTGATTACACCTGTATCTGTATCCACTACTCTCAGTAGAGAGCTGTGTCTCTCCATTCTACAAGAATATAAGGCACATTCCATTCAACATTCTATCCATTCATCTTCTTCAGACCATTCACTCATCCACCCATTAAACTGTCTATCAACATCTATTAAACAATCTGTCTATCAACATCCATTAAACTCTCTGTCTATCAACATTAATTAGACTATCTACATTCAACTTTTTAATTATTTACTCTGTCTCAGGCTTTAAGAGTACACTCTGGCTCTCTTAAGACTAGCCAGTTAAATTGATTACACCTGTGTCAACTACTCTCAGAGAGCTGTATCAGTGTCTCTCTTAACAAGAATATAAGGCACATTCCATCCAACCTTCTATCCATTCATCTTCTTCAGACCATTCACTCATCCACCATTAAACTGTCAATCAATATCTATTAAACAATCTGCCTATCAACATCCACTAAACATTCTGTCTATCAACATTAATTAGACTATCTACATACAACTTTTAAAGTATTTACTGCGGGTCCCTCTCAAGCAGCGTTTATATGTCCTCCCTCGCTCCTCGATCCTCAATGATCTACATAAAGAAAGATAGAAGAAGGGCTAGACTATCCCATTGTTGCCGCTCCATCATTCTTTATGTAGATCAGTGAGGAGCGAGAGAGGACGCGTAAACGCTATATGAGAGGCACCTTCTGTCTCAGGCTTTAAGCATACAATCTCATTAAGACTACAGATCCTGTTAACTGTTTCCTCTGTCCACAACTGTTTCAAAATAAAAGTCCTCACTGCAATAATACACTATTAAATCATTTGACCATTGAAACTACTCAACTATTTAACTGTTCAACCATTCCAACTGTCAGTTATCATCAACTATGCCTCCAGTCAACTACATGAAACCTCCATGTACCTAGCAACCAACATAGCAACCATTAAAATTAAGTGTTTATGACCGTTTCCATAGCAACCAACATGATTATACTGCAGTAACTTCTTGTTTCCTGATAGTGGCCACCATGGCTACCCTAGCAACAAATGTTTCAAAATAAAAGTCCTCACTAGCAAGTTAGCTAGTTAGCATAGTTAGCATTGTTAGCATAGATAGCATTTTTAGCATAACTGCAAAAAATCATCAACTAAGTTAGCTAATCAACCTGGTTAGCATTGTTAGCAAATCTAGCATTGTTAGCATAGTTAGCATTTTTAGCATTACTGCTAGAAATCATCGGTTAAGTTAGCTAATCAACCTGGTTAGCATTGTTAGTAAAGTTAGCATTGCTAACATAATTAGCATTTTTAGCACAACTGCTAGAAATCATTAGCTAAGTTAGCTAATCAACATTTTAACATGAATAGAAATCATTAGTTAAGTTAGAACTGGAACGTTTCATCTTTAAACTGTCTACCTTCACACCATCAACTCTCTGTAAACTATGCAACCACCATGTTTACCCTAGCTACACCTTAGTAACCATATCAACATTATCTATCTATTTTTGCATTTTCATGCACTGGTAATTCCTTGGAATTGCATTTCTAGTTATCACTATGCTTACATTTTGTACTGTACATACAGTATGTATTGCTGGTCACTAGAATGTAATCTTGCACTGTTGCACTGTGGAGTTTTTGATTTGCTATGCTTACATTTTGTACTGTACATATTTATTGCTGGTCACTAGAATTTAATCTTGCACTGTTGCACTGTTGGACTTATTTGCACTACCAACTTGACACACACCTCATACTGGATCACAGTACCAATCCTCAGTACATTCATGCACATCTTATCCATAGTATTTTACTGCTCCTTTAGTCATGTTGATTTGTTGATTTGCTTTGTATTTTCCTGTTTACATTGTATTGTATGTTGTGTGTGGTGTCTTATGCTGCTGGGACCTTGAATTTCCCCTTGGGGATCAATAAAGTATCTCTCTATCTGTGGGTAAGTGTCCATCTGTGGTCATGACTAAGTAAAGGTCTATCTGTGATCATGACCAGGGATGTAGGGGTAAAATAAGAGGTAGGTAAACTATGATCATGGGAAAGTGGACTGCGTCATGCCGTATCTGATTTTTTTTTTTTTTTAAATGTAAAGGCATTCAGAGCATGTTTGAGGATGGTAGAGGATATTGTCCGATGTTTATAACAATACCAGTGGTATTACAGTAAATGGTTCCTTGAGTGTTGATGAGTGTATATACTGTGAACATAGATAAGATGTGATTTATGAATGTTAGACGTTGCAATTAGTGAATGAACTCTTCTGAGAAGTGAATAAACTCTAAGGATACAGTATAGGTGGATACAATCTTATTTCGGAACTTTCAGAGGTGGATAAACTGCGTTTACTTGCGTTTAGCCATCACTACGACCCTGGTCATGACTGAGAAAAGGTCTGTGTATGGTCACCTGTGGGTAAGGGTCTATCTGTGGTCAGGACTGAGTACGGCTCTATCCGTGGCTACACTGAATGGGTGGGAGGCTGTGTTCACTGCACCGCAGCTGGGTGAGTCACTCTGCCTGCTAGTGAATTGGTGTGTCAAGATTAATGCCTCGATGTGATTTCATTCACACCTAAGAGAGAGGACGAGATACAAGGGAACCAAAAATACATTTGTGATTAAGTCTGAGTAAGTATGTGTGTGTGTGTGTGTGTGTGTGTGTGTGTGTGTGTGTGTGTG
>NC_084996.1:22768082-22778082 GCF_963854185.1 Sardina pilchardus | reverse complement strand
CCATCATTTTCCCATTACTGCCTGACTAAGCAGTCTAAAATAGAAGCTCTATTCTGGAGAGCCCACTGATTATCAAGCGCAGGAGTTCCTGCCGTTCCCCCAAGGCCACGGACCAGGCAAACGCTGCAATCAATAACTTATAGTATTCACTGTAGTACTATTTCAAACCAAATGGAAAAGGCAAATGTTAGTCTGTAAGTTATAGTAAACTGTAGTATTATTTTCAAACCAAATCCTATTATTTTATGCTTTATACCACTGCTTGGTCAAATTTCCTATTGTGATGCGCTATTTGGAACGTGCATTATTTTTCTATATACCGCACGGCTATGAAGTAGTTCCCTTCTTTTGGGCTTATTACACTTGAATATTAATTCGCCAATGTGAATGTAACGGTAAAAACAGCAATGTTGTATCTAAGACGGCGGCAATATAAACGAAAATGATAGTAGCAGTGGTATAAGCGGGATAATCAACTCCGCGCCCTGTGCGTTTATAGGAAAATAATGCACTTATCGAAGTGTAAAGTCCCCTCCGCCTGCGGCGTCGGGTCCTTATTACCACTTCGAACGTGCATTATTTTCCTATAAACGCACGGCGCATCGTTGATTATCCCTTACGTACTGTATGTGGTGCAAAAACATCACCCCTTTTTGACATGCCAGGGTCTTGTTAACTCTCGGTTCAAAACACTACAATCACACACTCCCCTCACACACCCCTCCCCCTGGTTATGTGGGAGACAGCAGCCGTCAGTCCGTGGAAGTAACAATCACACACACACACACACACACACACACACACACACACACACACACACACACACACACACACACACACACACACACACACACACACACACACACACACACACACACACACACACACACACACACACACACACACAGTCCGTGGAAGTCTGGTTATGTGGGAGACAGCAGCCGTCAGTCCCTGGAAGTCTGCATGTGGGAGACAGCCGTGTCCCATACTGGGGGTTGCCGGTTCGATTCCCGACCAGTCCACCACAGCTGAAGTGCCCTCGAGCAAGGCACCTAACCCCTCACTGCTCGCCGAGCGCCGCTGGTAGGGCAGGCAGCTCACTGCTCTGGGTTAGTGTGTGATTCACCTCACTGTGTGTGTGCTGTGTTTGTTCACTAATTCGGTTAATTCGGCTAATTGGGTTAAATGCAGAGAAATGAATTTCCCTCATGGGATCAAAAAAGTATATATTCTATTCTATTCTATTGAGACAGCAGCCGACAGTCCGAAGTCTGGTTATGTGGGACTGTGGAGACAGCAGCCGTCAGTCCGTGGAAGTCTGTGAGAGTCACATACTCTTCAGACAAAGTGTACAGTGAACACATCACGGCTTTAGCGGATATGGAAGTAGCAGCAACAAAAAAAAAAAAAGGGGGGGGACCCATTTAGGCTTTTCCACTTATTCAGAGAGGCCATCTAAAAAAAAGTCGTCCCTCTGAAATCACTTTGCTCTGATAGTTTCTGCGAAAGCCACTTCCTCTGGTGTGTCTGAGAGCCTGGGGGTAAGTACCGGTAGAGAGAGCCCACCAGGGGAGGAATAGGAAGGAGGCGTGAGTAAGTGTGTGAACTTTTACACATCATAAAAAACACACAGCAGAAAGGTGACATAAGTGTTACAATGATGACAGAAGAGGGCTAAGTGTTCCATGAAATAAAATAAAAGGATATTTGGACATACACACACACACAAACACACACACAGGTACGCGCACAAACACACACACACACACACACACACACACACACACACACACACACACACACACACTCATAGACACACACACACACACACACACACACACACACACACACACATACATACACGCACGCGCACAGACACACGCGCACACACACACACACACATACACACACAAGCATAAAAACTGGTGATCCAGGTCTCTGAGCTGACTGGTTGTGAGTGCAGGGTGTGTCTGTGTGTGTTTGGCCACGTTCGGCCGTGCGTCTGAGACCCACCTGTGAGCTCACAGCTCGATGGGATTAGACCCCCATGGGTCACCGTGGGACAACGTATTCATTTAGACAGACCAGACTCTGCTCTCATCCATATGGACAGCCCCACATCTTCATATCAATATGGAATATAGGGGGTCAGACTGAAACACACACACTCAGACACACACACACAAACACACACACACACACACACACACACACACACACACACTGTCACGCCTGGCTTTGCCGTGCTGGCTGTGCTCACTCCACCAGTTGACAGTGTAACTTTGGGCAGTCTCTCTACACATAGTCTACATGACACTGATCTGCACAACACATTTGATTAACCTTTTCTATACTTCTCATCCACTGACTTGATACACGTCTTGATTTAGATTATGCTTTAACCGTAGGCCTTTAACTTCATGCTTTAATTAATTATTTTTGATTTAACGATACAAACGGTGTGGTCTCCCTTTATCTCATGCTACTGTGAGCTAGGTAGTCGTGACATCACACACACACACACACACACACACACACACACATATACAGACAGACAGAGAACACCCTGGCTTCATCTAACAGCTGCTCCTTTGCCCCTATATTAAATTGAAGGCAATATCTGTCACTTGTACACTCACATCTGAGAAATCAGAGCCACTGGTAACTGTATGTGTGTGCGTGTGTGTGTGTGTGTGTGTGTGTGTGTGTGTGTGCATGCATGCGTGCGTGTGCATGTGTGTGTATGTGTGTGTGTGGTGTGTGTGACCTTATTGTTTGCTTGCATAACCCTTTACCATGACATAAATCACAAGAGAGAAGTAAACACGCTAGACAAGACTGCACCAGAGCCCAGCAGTGCCCCTCCACCCTGATAACTCCACCCTATTGGTGCGTTCAAATGCTAGACAAGACTGCACCAGAGCCCAGCAGTGCCCCTCCACCCTGATAACTCCACCCTATTGGTGCGTTCAAATGCTAGACAAGACTGCACCAGAGCCCAGCAGTGCCCCTCCACCCTGATAACTCCACCCTATTGGTGCGTTCAAATGCTAGACAAGACTGCACCAGAGCCCAGCAGTGCCCCTCCACCCTATTGGTGCGTTCAAATGCTAGACAAGACTGCACCAGAGCCCAGCAGTGCCCCTCCACCCTGATAACTCCACCCTATTGGTGCGTTCAAATTTGGCAAACAGTGGCCAACGTTTGTGCTGCTGAACATGTTTTCTTTGAACAGTTCAATTTGAATGATTTGGTGTTAACATTCCATTCTAACATTGTTGCGCTCGTCGAACTCTCGCCCAGTTCCACTGTATGTTCGCGGCGCACCAGTGCACACCTCCTCAGACTGTTAGCGAACGTTCCCAAACGTTCGCCTATGTTCGTGAACTTGAACGCACCTCAGTCCTCCTCTAGTGCAAGCTGACTGTGCTGAAAGGTGATCCGCTCTACTATTGGGACACTTACCTTAGCATCTTACAATCCTTTGTGTCAAAAGACCTCAAGCTGATTCACCATGGTCACCCGGGGTGTGCATTACTTGTGCATTTGTTACGTTAAACTGACCGGTGTGCATTACTTGTGGATTTGTCACGTTGGACTGTTATCCTTCCCCTATTAGGATCCATGTGACTGCAGGAGCACGTCTCAAGGAAGCTCTGTGTACAGATTTTTCTGTACCCCCTATTCTTTATTTATTATTGTTTTTTTTCTGTTGACAGCAATGTTATTTACTTAAGGATGTAGACTTTTGAAAGCCCTTTTTAAATTGTACAAGTCTGTGAAATCCTGTACCTCTCAATTGAGTCATTCGTGGGGCTATCAGGCCTAGTTACTGTACACAGGGAGGGTATTGTGGGTCAGATGATTGCAAGACCTATATATACCAATTTCACAAATGTATTAACCGTTTGCCTGAGGAAGACCCAGTACGGTCGAAACGTTTTTTAAACATTAAATGGGAGCTAAAAGCAGAGTTGCAGACATTACATTTCTTTTGTATTGAAGCTCTGTGTACAGAACAGAGTTGGGATGTTTTACCAAGCTATTTAAAAATGGCCAGTAGCTTTATTTCCCCCCAATATTTCATTTAGCCACTGTAGTTATAGACGTATTTTTAGATCACTGTAGATTTCATTGTACTTGTACCAGGATAAAGATTGCGGAGATGGAGAACTTCCTAGAATGTGTATGTATGAGAGGTCTTTGCTCAGGCATTGGTAGACCATTCTTAGTGGCCACTGTGGCCCCACCAACCAGAGAGCTGAGAGAACCTTGAAGAGACAGTCGAGGGGAAACCGGGTGGGTGTGCATGTGTGTGTGTGTGTGTGTGCATGTGTGTGTGTGTGTGTGTGTGTGTGTGTGTGTGTGTGTCTGTGTGTATCTATATTCTTAGTGGCCACTGAGGCCCCCACCAACCAGAGAGCTGAAAGAACCTTGAAGAGACAGTCGAGGGGGAACAGGGTGGGCACTTTGGCTGTATTTTAGTTTAGGACGTGCCTTGAACAAGTCCACACAAAGGCCCTCTAGTGCCTTTACCTAAGTCCGAAAATGGCTAAATCATCTGTGCCTCAGGGTTCCTGGAATATTCTAGAAGAGAAAGCATGGTGGTGCAGCTCTGGGAGTTGCGTAACACAGATACGTAACAGAGACACAGATGTCAACGACTTTAACAGGGCACCCGTCCACTGCTCTTCACTTTTATAGGGTTTGCAATTTGCTGAGGGGAGTGTCTCTTTATTCTCACCTCTATTCTCTGCTCTTTTACATTTGAATGATTCACTGATGGCTTTGTTTTCTGGAAATCAGAATAATTGTGTATTAGCACACACCGGGAATCGATTAGCTAAGTGACGGTTACTGCTAGATATTCTGTGATGTTTTTGATGTGTTTTATGGGAAGGCATGGGAGGTCTGCTGGGAAAGCAGTAATGACAATGCAAATGAAAACAGAAGTGGAACTACAAAATGTACCCAGTTGAACCCCGCAATAACGTGAATGACATTTTGCTCGGGATAGTGTTACCTTTTCAGAGGGAGAGGCCAGTGAGTTCGCTCCATGATTCCCATTTTCCCATTTGCCTATAACACTCAATACCTTGAGCACAAGCTGCCGTGTGTCATAGAGACTATTTAAGCCATCTCTGACAAACAACACAAAGTAGCTGTAAACCTGATACTCCAGGGACCAGCTGTGTGTGTGTGTGTGTATGTGTGTGCATCCGTGTGTGTGTGTGTGTGTGCGTGTGTGTGCCTGCGTGTGTGTGTGAGAGTGCGTGTGTGTGTGTGTGCGTGTGTGTGTGTGTGTCTGTGTGTGTGTGAACATGTGTGTCCGTGTGAGTGTGCGTCCGTGTGTGTGTGTGCGTGCGTCCATGTGTGTGTGTGTGTGTGTGTGTGCGTCCGTGTGTGTGTGTGTGTGTGTGTGTGTGTGTGTGTGATATTGTGCAGACGTAGGGAGGTGAGGTAAGGGCGTCGTGAATATGAGGTGAGCTGCCCACTCACTATGGCAGGCTGGGGAGAGTTGGCTATGCTGAGGAGCAGGAGGAGCAGGAGGGTCAGTGTGTGTGTGTGTGTGTGCGTGCGTCCGTGTGTGTGTGTGTGTGTGTGTGTGTGTGTCCTGTGGGGTCAGTGGGGTCCTGTGGGGTGAAGCAGAGCTGGTGGACATGACACAGCAGCAGTCACATGGGGGTGACACAGCGGCAGTCCTACGGGGTGACACAGCAGCAGTCATACGGGGTGACACAGCATTTGCTACACACAGGAACCATTTGCTATTATACTGTATACGGTACAGGAACTATTTGCTATACACAGGAACCATTTGCTATACAGGAACCTTTTCTCATATATAGCAACCATTTGCTACAGGAACCATTTGATACAGTATATACAGAAACCATTTATTTTACATAGGAACCGTTTGGAACCATTTGTTATATACAGGAACCATTTGCTATACTCAGGAACCATTTGTTACATACATATATCCCACAACATGCTGGATAAGACTTTGCATTGAACCTGACGGTTACTGTGAGTAGGCCTATGTGTATTTATATGGGTTCATGTCAAGTGCTCATTTCAGGGCTCCTGCCTTTTGACCTGGTTTTTGGTAATGTCATCATAGGCGAGTAGCCTTCAGACCACCAACACACCAGCCCTGAGTCATGCTGCGCATCAGTAGCCTTCATCATCTCTCTTGCGCTGCCTTGTGTATTCGGGAGCGCCCCATTAATCGGTTCTGTCTGCGTCGTGCTTTCAGCGGAACAGATGGAGTTCTCTTTAGTCCCCCCCCCCCCCCCCCCCGCTCTTGACGAGCCCATCTGAAAGGCCACTTGTGTTGAATGGTGACGTTGGAGGACAAAGGTAATGAGGGAAACGCAACGGACACAAGTTTCCTGCTGACCTTTTTATCCACTTGGTCCCGTGTAGTCACTTCACATAGCACAGAGTCATCTCCCCATGAGGCGGCAGTAATTGCGTCGCTCATTAACGCAGACGGACGACGTCCATCTCTCCCACAGGAACTGCACCGGAGGAAACCGCCTGGTTCTCATGACAGGGCTAGCTTTGTGTGTGTGTGTGTGTGTGTGTGTGTTCTCATGACAGGGCTAGCTTTGAAGGGTGCTGTTGAAGTCAAGTGGTGTGACATTATAAGATCTTTTAATGAGCAACAGTCATTCTGACCTGAGTCATTCAGCCATGTGAAGGAAGGACAGGGGCTCAGCTCGACATCACTCAAGCCACTGTCAACTCTCAACTTTTACAAAGCCAGACGCACAACTGAGACTAATGACATTAAAAACATTCTCCATGATATTTCACGACATTCATCACATCAGTCAAAAGTTTTGATTGCAATAAAATCAGTCTAACAATAAGGAGATCGCTAAGAGGGAAAGCTATACGAGTGTGAAATGCTGTCATCAGAGCAAAAGGATCCAGATGGTGATCCGGATTACTACTCCCAAAATGGAATCTTCTTGTTTCCTCCTTGAGTCATTTCAGACCTTTCCTGAAAATGTCATTGAAATCCATCCATAACTTTTTACAGACCAAAACAGACCAAGTTTTTCCATTCAAACAAACAAACCCTGATTAAATCATAACCTTTCATTTGACTAGTAATGTAGGTAAAATACTTTTAGAATTTAATTCTAAAATCACCAGTGATAGAAAAGTAGTTAGAAGCCATCAGACTTCCTGGCTGAGATCACTGGAATGAGCTGAGCTTCTGACTGCTGCAGCTCTGAGACTCAAGTCAATGGGATTTCAGCACCATGGACAGCGACGTGGAGACTGAGCCAGGGGGAGCGGTGTGGTTCTACGGACCTGGGTACTGTATCTACTGGAATGCCCACAGACAGAACCCTTATGTGGTTCTACGGACCTGGGTACTGTGTCTACTGGCATGCCCACAGGCAGAATCCTCATGTGGTATACGGACCTGGGTACTGTATCTACTGGCATGCCCACAGGCAGAATCCTCATGTGGTATACGGACCTGGGTTCTGTATCTACTGGCATGCCTACAGGCAGAATCCTTATGTGGTTCTACGGACCTGGGTACTGTGTCTACTGGAATGCCCACAGACAGAATCCCCATGTGGTACTACAGACCTGGGTACTGTATCTATTCGCATGCCCACAGACACGCCACCCTCACCTCCTTGAGGCCTGTGTTCAGCCCTAGTGTTTTGTTCAACTTAAAGCTTTTTGGTATTCAGGAAGTTTTGTCCCTGCAACTTTGTGCCTACGACTTTTTTTCAAGTGTGCCTTGTTGCTGAGCAGCAATACTGAAACTTAAGACTGTCTGCACAAACATCATCATGTTTGATGGACACAGACTCTGCGTGTTCATAATATATGCACTGAACACATAGATATCTACGCTTCAAATACATAACTCAGAATCCCAGATCAGCAGTGGAGATTGAGTTTTGTTTTCGTGAGGCCTGCAAAGCTATCAGGAAGGCTTTGAAGTGTTCCGGCTGAGACTAGCACTCTGTCTCCAAATGAGTTCTTCTGCTCTCACACACAGTAGCCATCGTGAGTGCGTCAATGCATTTTCTCTGACAAATAATGGCAACATGCATGAATCACAGTGCTGTAAATGCTTTCCAACAGGCGTGACGACTTGCAAGTACAACTGTAATGCATTCACACAGTCACACACAATTATGGTGACACAATCCAACCTGTCGGAGCGCTCCAATTTGAGACAGTGTGATGCAATGGTCAAGTTATGGAAGATGTGAAAACAGGTCATATGTCCAGTGTTGCCAGATTGGGCAGGTGCCCGCCCAATAGGGCTTCTTTATTATCGTTCGGCGGGGGAAAATAAGCTGTAGGCGGGTAAATAAAATTTTGAGTTCAATGGTTCTCTATGAGAAAAACGTCATCGGGTGTTTTTTTGCTGAAGACGGCGGGGCGATTGGGCGGAAATCAGTCAACCCAATCTGGTAACACTGCATATGTCCATTCCTATGGCTTGCTAAACATTGGGGGCACTCAAGGGTACTGCTGTAAAGTGAGGGGCACACAAGGGTACTGCTGTAAAGTGAGGGGTACTGCTGTAAAGTGAGGGGCACTCAAGGGTACTGCTGTAAAGTGAGGGGCACTCAAGGGTGCTGCTGTAAAGTCAAGTCAAGTCAAGTTTATTTATATAGCGCATTTCATACACAGAGGTCATTCAATGTGCTTTACATAAACAAAAACCAAACAGTAATAGCAGGTAAAAGCATAGATGAGCAAAGAGGAATAATAATAATAATAATAGTAATAATGATAAAATAAAAAAATAAAAAGAAAGCAATAAAGAATAATTAACATAAAAGACATAAGGTGGAATAACAAGAAGACAGGTCTGTTTTTAACAGATAGACTTTGCCAGAGTCTAATTTAGCAAACCAGTGATAGTGATCCTTCTCAAACACCCAGAGCTGTTGCCACTCTTTGGAGATTCGTTGACGTAGGCCCATCTGTGTGCGCACACAATATTTCCTTTCTTACTGGGGAGACCTTAATGTCCAGGGCCGATAGCTCAGCCGTCCCTGACGCTGACTACCACCCAACAAAAACTATCCCCAAACGGGGGCCCTACTCACCTGAATCTCCCTTTGCCCAACCAGGGGCAGAACGTAGTACTTAAAAGGAACAAACCAGTACTACTCACCATGAGTGCAATTCTCCGGCATGTTGAGGGATCACACACATCAGGTTTCAATTTCCAAAACAAAATAAAAACTTTTAAGGAAAGCATAACATCATTTAAAAATAAAGATTCATAAAGAAAGCATAAAAGACTCAAGGTGAAATAATTAAGACATTTAGCAGAAAGCATCTGAGAACAATTTTGTCTTAAGTCTAGATTTAAAACTGGCTGCAGTTGGGGCCTTTTTAATGTCATCTGGAAGTTGGTTCCAAAGCTGAGCTGCATAGCAGCTAAAAGCTGCTTCACCATGTTTAGTTCTAACAGCGGGTTTTACTAACAGGTTTTTCTCCTGAGACCTGAGAGGGCGAGAAGGTGTGTACTGCTGAAACATGTCTGATAGGTATTTAGGTCCTGCTCCATTTACTGATTTATAAACAAGCAGTAGTGCTTTAAAGTCAATTCTGTGACTTACTGGAAGCCAGTGCAGAGATTTAAGAATTGGAGTAATGTGCTCAGTTCTTTTTGTTTTTGTTTTTGTGAGAACCCTAGCTGCTGCATTTTGAATCACCTGAAGCTGTTTGATAGTCTTTTTAGGAAGGCCTGTGAACAGTCCATTGCAGTAATCAACCCTGCTAGAGATAAATGCATGAATGAGTTTTTCTAAATCATGTTTTGACATTAGCCCTCTCAGTTTGGCAATATTTTTGAGGTGGTAAAAAGCTGATTTAGTTATCATTTTCATGTGGCTGTTGAAATTTAGATCACTGTCGATTAATACACCAAGATTTTTAACAGTATCCTTTGCTTTCAATCCTTTTGTGTCAAGGAGAGTGGCAACCTTAAGTCTTT
>NC_084996.1:22763082-22765582 GCF_963854185.1 Sardina pilchardus | reverse complement strand
TAATATTACTTTTTATTGCCCTTTCATACTTGTTTACTATCATGCTTTTGATTATTGTTGTTATATGTTTTGTAACTCAGGGCATTGCTGTAAAAGAGCTTGATGCTCATTCAATTTTCCCTGAATAAAAACGGTTGATGATGTTTATATAAAACACATTGAACTATGAAACTATGAAGTTGCCTTGCCTGAATGAGGATGCCCTCATTTAATCACATTGATACATTTCTCAGTTCACAGTCTTCTAGGACAAGGATGCCTGATATAGAATACAACTGTGGGCTTGGCACACCTGTGCTTTTTTGGAATAATACACTGACTGAAAGTGGGAACAGTTTGTAGCAGTTCCGATTGGTATCTGTCTCAGCCGTCTTGAAAAGAGAACTGGTAAAATAGGAAAGATTCTCTGACAGCTCCCTTGCAGAAAATAACTCCTCAACTTCAAGTGTCAAACTTGCAGTTCATATGCATTTGATAAATTCAGCGTATATCTAGGGAACACAGAAATTAGGAAATGTTTTAGAAATTAAAAAAAAAAAAAATTGGTTGCCTTCATATTGACAGGACTGTGGAGAGAGAGAGAGAGAGAGAGAGACAGAGAGAGAGAGAGAGAGAGAAGGGTTCAGCACGTGACCACAGGCTGTAGTCGAACTGCAACCCAAATGTGGTGTCACAGCTCCCCAAAAGGAGGCCGCTTTAGACTAGAGTTATGGCATGGAGACAGCCACATTGTTTTAGATGTATAGCGCCAGGACTGTGTAACAACAGCAGAGCAGCATCGATTTTCAAGACACAATCTTTTCAAGGTTATTTCATGGTACAAAAAGTCTAAACGGTCTGATGTGCCTGACACAGGCCTGGGTGGGCAACGCATTGTCCAAACAAATCATTTGGGAGCAAAGAGGACAGTGTGCCAATATTAACCGTTATAAACCGTTATTCGTAATCAAATGAGCCACTGATTACAATGCCAAGGCAGGAGTTAGCATGTTATAAACCGTTATTCGTAACCAAATGAGCCACTGGTTTTTGCCTGTGTGTGTGGATAGTCGGCACACCAGTTTCACATCAAAACTCTTTATGGTGCTAAAAATGACTGGTTCCGCACAAAGCAAATCCCTCTACCTCATATTCTTTCAATAATGGATTAGCAAGGATTAGCAAGCCTGCTACTGATGCTGCATAAGGGGAACGTGCTGTTCTTTCTGAAGTGAAGGGTGTTATAATCTGTACTTTTTCTTTGTGTGTGTGTATGTGTGTGTGTGTGTGTCTGTGAGAGAGAGAGAGAGAGAGAGAGAGAGAGAGTGCGCGTGTGTGTGTGTGAGAGAGAGAATCATACAATGTGTCCTCCTCCATCAGAAGGATTAGTGTTGCTACCTTGGCTTGTTTGAGATGCTGAAAGGGAAACTCTCCTATATTACTGGGAGAGCAGACGGATGCAAGAAGCAGCAGAGAGCTTTGAGGTTTGACTTCAGACACCGTTAGAGAGCGATAGCTTCCCCAGTCCTGTGGCTTTATCTAAACCTTGGGGGAGATACAGAGAAACATGTTCTTCAGCCGACATAGAGTAACACACCGGCTCTGGGATCAGAGGTTTTCACATTATCATTTTTACTCTCTTTTTACTTTTTACATAAATATTTATATAAATACAAACAAAAATACTTAAAGGTACAAGGTGTGATTTTCACACACATATTGTCCTATTCAGCCATTTTCCTCATCATGGTCCTAGTAGACCATACCATGAATATGCCCCCAGCCCCCTCCTCCCTCTCCTGGGACTAACCCCCACTACACACACACACACACACACACACACACACACCTGTCTGTCCTGTTCTCCTTTGTCCTGTCTTGTATGTCTTATATGTTGAGTTATGTCTTATGTCACAATGCCATTGATGAACTCTTCAAAATGGTTTAAAGAACCGGGGTGCCATATATGAAGCATGATATACATAATGACATTATAATGTTATGTTTGAATATTGCGACTGTCATTTCCGCTAAGTGCACAGAGTTTTTGCACAGTAGCCTACACTGCATGGAAGTATATGCGCATTGGAACAAAGTGAAACTGTGAGTGACAGAAACTGAGAAAGTGTACTGATTGGAAAAGAGTGAGAGAGAAAGAGAGAAATGAGTCATTCTTGGTAGTGTTGTAGTGGGCAGTGTGAATGAAGTCTTCATAGTAGTGTTTGTAGTGTGCAGTGTGAATGAAGTCGTCACAGTGTTTGTAGTGTGTAGTCTGAATGACGTGTTCTTAGAGTGTGGGAGCACAGAAGACAGTGTGTGGAGATTTTCCCATACCATGTGTGTGTGTGCTTTGAAAAAACAAACCTGCTCTTACACAATCCTGGCTCCATACATATAAAACAGTGTGGCTGTCTCCATGCCATAACTCCAGCCCAGCTACTCACAATGCTCCTTTGGGTGTGTAGACAGGAGTGGTGTGTTGTGATTCGCTGTTGAGCTCTCGTTTCACCAGCCCTTCACC
>NC_084996.1:22758082-22760582 GCF_963854185.1 Sardina pilchardus | reverse complement strand
TCAAGGAACGACCTGTGTCAGGGCGAGTGTATGTTTCCATGTGTTCTCAGAGAGAGAGAGAGAGAAAGAGAGAGAGAGAGAGAGAGAGAGAGAGAGAGAGAGAGAGAGAGAGAGAGAGAGAGAGAGAGAGAGAGAGAGAGAGAGAGAGAGAGAGAGAGAGAGAGAGAGAGAGGGGGAGAGAGAGAGAGAGAGAGAGGTGTGTTTCATGAGGCTTTAAGAGGCTGTTCTCTTTACCTGTCTACGGGGGCTTCTTTTGAACCCAGTTCACTTTTGTGTGCGTGTGTACAGTATGTGTACGTGTGTGTGTGTGTGTGTGTGTGTTTTAGTATGTGTGTTAGTGTGTCCGTCTGTGTATATGTGTGTTTTAGTATGTGTGTATGTGCGTTTACATGTGTGTTTGTGTGTGTGTGTGTTTTAGTATGTGTGTTAGTGTGTATGTGAGTCTATGTTTTAGTATGTGTGTTGTCTGTGTATGTGTGTATTTTAGTATGTTTGTTAGTGTGCATGTTTCCGTGTCAAGCTCTGTGTGTGTGTGTGCGTGTGTATGTGTTTTAGTATGTGTGTTAGTGTGTATATGTGTGTTTTCGTGTATGTGTGTTCATGTATGTTTTAGTGTTAGTGTTAGTGTGTATGTGTGTGTACATCTGCATGTTTTAGGGTGTGTGTAATTGTGTGTGTACGTGTGTTTTAGTGTTAATGTTAGCGTGTATGTGTGTGTGTCACTGTTTATGTCTGTGTGCGTGTGTTTTACGTGTGTACGTGTGCGTATGTGTGTTTACGTCTGTGTGCGTGTGTGTGCCTGTGCGTGTGAGTGCCTGTCCGTGTGTGTGCCTGTGCGTGTGTGTCCGTGCGTGCGTGTGTGTGTATGTGCGTCCGTGTGTGTGTGTGTGTGTGTGCCTGCGTGTGTGTGTGTGTGTGTGCGTGCCTGTGTGTGTGTGTGACTGCGAATGTGTGTGTACGTGTGTATGTGTGTGTACGTGCGTGTGTGTATGTGTCCGTGGTGCGCAGCAGCTGAAATATGATGTTCTTGATCACCGTGTGCCAGTCCCCTTGGCGCCGAGTCGCGTCGGTACACCATTGTGTGTGCCAGCCAACCCTGCAAGCCGCCAGCCCGCCCGCCCAAGCAGCAGCAGCCCTGAACACGAACCCAGAACACCAACACCAGCTCACACACACACACACACACACACACACACACACACCAACGCCAACTCATGATTACATAAACAATCAAGCACCCCAGCAAGCACAGGCAGCACAACAGCTGGCCCCACCACAGCGCATCAGCTGCGTCTGTGTCTGTATTCCATCTATCAACTATCTGATGCAATCATGAATTATTTAAACAATCAAAAATGAAACGATATTAAACACGAATGTGGAAAGTTCGCAGGCAAAAACTCTGTTTATATGGGCAGATGTTTTGTCATTCCGATTCAACCATTCTGAATGAAAATAACGTGTCATCTCTTTATAGGGGGTATGGGAATAGCCATAACTGCTTTGTTTTTGCTGGAAAAGTTATAGCTATACACATACAGTAGCTATATGTATACAGCAGGCAACCTGATTGATTGTTCAATTGGAATGAATGGTCGTTCACAACATGAATGCTAAATATAAACAATAACTTTAACGATAAAAGTGTTCACTGACCAATGATAAGGAAAGTCTCTCCTGGTGTTGATGAATGAGATGGCTAAAATTTGATGGATTCTGATTGGCTTTTTATTGTTCTGAAAAAAGCTCGAAAGTGATTCCCCACGATACAATCCTTCACAGCCTTTTCCTCTCAACAACTCCTTTCAAGATCTGGAACTAAGACACTTAAACTTCATTAATCACACGACAACATGATGCTCTATTATCCAATGGATGGAAGAGGGAATCATCGACTTATGCTTCCTGCTTCGGTTTTTTCTACTGTTCCTAGCACAAAATGTCCATTATGTGTGTGTGTGTGTGTGTGTGTGTGTGTGTGTGTGCATGCACGCGTGTGGAAAAATGTAGCCCTGATAAATGGCACTGCGTTTACCTTCCTAGACTGTGTGGGTGTGTGTGTGTGTGTGTGTGTGTGTGTGTGTGTGTGTGTGTGTGTGTGTGTGTGCGTGCGTGCGTGTGTGTGTTGATAAATGTAGCCCAGAACACTGCATTTACCTTCCTATACTGTGTGTGTGTGTGTGCGTGCGTGCGTGTGTGTGTCGATAAATGTAGCCCAGGACACTGTGCTTACCTTCCTGGGCTGAACACCCACGCGGTTCGCTAAACATTGTTATAATTGCTCAATTAAAGAATATTCATTGTGAGAGAGAGAACATTTCATTGAAAAATGGCACTGTGAATTGTGACATTGTGAATTATTATTTATAGTTCTAATAGTGTTAGTTTTACAACACTTAACACACGTATAAAGTGCATGGTTTACAGAGAATGCAGCAGTTACTGTAAGTTCAGTTGTGCAAAACCAAAGTGCAAAGAGAGGTAGACCAGGCTAATAGCA
>NC_084996.1:22745582-22753082 GCF_963854185.1 Sardina pilchardus | reverse complement strand
GCCACATCATTTGTGAAATGGAAGAAGCTTGGAGCTACAAAGTGTCCACGAATCAATTAGTCTCTCTAACGGAACTTCTGACGTATTATATTTGATTCATGAAAATGATTCTGTAGCACATTACAATCTTATTTCCATACTTCTACACAGAATGAATGTGCTATGTTAAGAAAATAGACACCATATTTAATGTGAACCACTAGCTACCACTGATGATTGTAATCTAATCAATTGCCAATATTCATGGACCTGGCCTGAACATCTGCCTGCCTATCAAGAGTGAGTATGGATACGCAAAATAATCGTCTTAAATGATCGTATAAGAATCATTTCTCAACTGTCTGTGGAGTGGGACATGAATCTGTGCATGTGTCTAGTGTGATTATCTTCATGAGAGGGATAAGGCTACATCTACGTAACGTCGTCAAGTGTCTGAGAGCCATAAAACATGGTGGCCAAGAGTCTCAGCCCAGCCAGTTATGCGCAGACACACTGTGAATTTATGATGAACTCTCTCTCTCTCTCTCTCTCTCTGTCTCTCTGTCTGTCTCTCCCTCTCTCTCTCTCTGTCTGCCCCTCTCTCTCTCTCTGTCTCTCTACTGAGACTGCTGAGGAGGACCGTGTTACCTCGTTAGTGAATAGCTTGTCCGTCTGTGTCTCTTGTCAGATTTGATTGCTGCTCCTGAGGATGCTTGACTAATAGGTTTCTAATCTAGGTGTAGAAGTCCTACGTCTTTATACTCAACTGAAGTGCTACGCTAAATAAACCTGTGACACCGCCCCCCCCCCCCCCCCCCTCCCTCCAGACTGAGGAGGGGGGTAAATGCAGATGCTAAAAATGGCTTGTTTGCTTTTCATCGAGTGATGATTTGTTCTCTGCAGTGAGTCGCCCTCTCATCTCGCCTTCTCTCATCTCATCTGGTCTGATCGGTTGTTTCTCTGACAGGGAGTCAGTGGGTGATCAGGAGGCAGTGTGATCAGGGAGGCAGTGTGATCAGGGATGGGATCTGCTCAGGACAAATCACGGCATTAACAGCAAAAGTGTTGCTTTGTAATAGGGACGCCAGCGGTGCTTTATAGAAGGTACTAGCACAATACCAAACACCCCCCCCCCCCCCAGGGCCCTTGTAATTGTAGTTGCCATGGGTCAGTCACTTTGGACAGAAGCATCTGATGGCTGTAAATGTGAGGGCTGATGGGCCAGCATGGCAATGGCTTAGAATGGAATTACACTGATCCACTCTATACATGCTATCTGAACATGCGTTATACAATAACACGTGTGTGTGTGTGTGGGTGGGTGAAGTGAATGCATGTGTGTGTATGGGTGGGTGAAGTGAATGCGTGTGTGTGTGTGTGTGTGTGTGTGTGTGGTGAGATTGCGCACACGTCCAAGCAAAAAGAATACCCTGGTCTCAATGCTTTTGATGTTACATTACAATCACTGATGCGTTCACATGAGGCCCATGTGCTTCCCTTTTTTGCCACGCTGGGCAAAACGTGGGCACACACGTACACACACACACACACACACACACACACACACACACACACACACACCCTCAGTAGTAGTGTAGGCCATGTGCTCTCTCATTATCCATCTCTCTCTCCACTTCCATCTATCTGTTCATCTATCCATCAATCACCTGTCTCTTACTACTGATGACACATCCCAGTCACAAGCGCACACACACACACACACACACACACACACACACACACCATCTCTTACTACTGATGACCCATCCCTTTGTCATACGCGCTCACACATACACACACACACACACAAATACACATGCACTCACACACACACACACACACACACACACACACACAGAGACATACAGTACATACACACATACACACACACACAAACACACAAATACATCACACACCATCTCTGACTTCTGATTACCCATCTCTTTGTCACACGCACACACACACACACACACACCATCTCTGACTTCTGATTACCCATCCCTTTGTCACATGTACACACTCAAGCTCACACACACACACTCACACACACACACACACACACACACATACACACACACACACACTATGTCTGACTTCCGATTACCCATCTCTTTGTCACCTTTCCACCCACCCACTCACACACCCACCCACACACACACACACACACACACACACACACACACACACACACACACACACAGAGAGCATCTCTTGCTTGTGATTACCCATCTCTTTGTCACCTTTCCCTCAGGTCCTTGATTTAGCCCTTAGTGCCATTTTGGGAGTGCTGTAAGGGGCGCCTAGTTCCCCAGCAGCTATATCAGGCACGAGAGGCGCACACACACACACACACACACACACACACACACACACACACACACACACACACACACACACACACACACACACACAGGCAGGAGAGGCACGCGGCGAGAGGGTATAATCACTAAATGGATCCCCGAAAAGCCTGCGAATGGAGTAGGTGTGGTGGTACACGCGTGCACACACATGCGCACCCACGCACACACACGCGTGCACACACACCCACCCACACAGGTTGGCACAGGTGACACAGTAATGACTGAAAAAACACGCATTCTCCCCCCAAGACACACACACACACACACACACACACTTCCCATTAAAGTCTTTGCACATTCAAGAATAAACACTCTGTCACACACACACACACACACACACACACACACACACACACACACACACACACACACACACACAGACACACACACACACACCTGTCTCTATGATTTTCCTCTCTTTAGAATTGCTCTCACAGGTAACAGCTCACTAATGAGGGGAGAATAAGTCACCCTGCAGTCCTCGGAGAAAACGGATTTTGACAGAACGCGCTTTTGCATATTAGTCACTAATGTGCATGTGAGGGATGTATTTATTCACTAAGCCTCATGGACACAACCAACATAAACTGAGGCCTTTTTTGTAACGTTTCGCCACAGCAGGCTGTGTTCCACTGCAGGCGGGCTATTCACGTGTGCATAATATCGATTGATCTGAGAATGCTTCTGTAAATTGCTTGGTCCATCCATGACAGACAAATCTATACATTCGGTTACCTTCCCCTTGTCTTCTTAGTGTCATTTGTTCACAAATTGTTGCATGTTGTGGTCATACAAGAGAGAAAACCTGTCATGAAGACCTGGTATGCACAAAAACAAGCATCTGACATCAAAAACAGGGCTATTTTTTTTTATGTCAAATGTATTCTATATTTGATGTTAAATTAATCATTATCAGAACAAATCATTTGATCAATCATGTTAGTGGAATAAATAATGATTAGACCACTCAACAGCAGGTCCATTTATGTTAATAACAGAGAGAAATGGACAGGAGCTGTTTACTCGTGTCAGCCTCATCCGTATATTGAGGCTGAAAGCATGAATGTAAGGCCGATGCATCAGTTCATTTCACTGATGCTTTTATCCAAATGAGAACGAGAACTCTTTCTCTAGTCAGAGGTGCGTTTCCCAAAAGCATAGTTGCTAACTGCGATGCCTCTTCTGTGTTAGCGTCGTTGACAGTTTTTGAGTCACACGTTACAGATACGGTAACAATACAGAAATACGGTGTTGATATTCGGTCGCATGTCAGTCACATTTTAGTAAGAGCTAACAAATATGCTCTTATTTTTAAATGTTCAAAAAAGTGTGACACGTGACAATATGAATGAACTAAAGAGTTTCTACATGCATAACTCAAATGTACAGACTCACGTTTGCCAATGCTTTTGGGAAACAGATCCCTGACAGATCTCTCTCTCCCCATCCCTGGTAAAGTAAAGTGGAAACAGTGTGAGATGCAGAGAGAAAGACAGGCAGGGGGAGAGAGAGACTGTTTATTTTCAATCGCTGTAGACTAGCCTGGGTGTTGGTTTCTTCCATATCTGTGGTAGGGTGAAGGATCATTGTCATTCTCAAGCCTGCGAGGCAATTGCTCTTACTTCAGCTAAGTCAGTATATCCTGTGCAGGTGATGCCAGTATATCTTTCTCTAGTGTCCCATTTGACTCTGAATAAGATGTACAACATCAACATGTCAGCCTCTTGTATTAGCACCTTCATTAAAGCATTATTATGATCAATTCCTGTGCTCCAATGTCTTAACCTGTTCTGCTGATTCTCAAGTTGACCAGGCAGCTAGTGTCAGTAAAGCATATTCCACTTGTTCTGCTTTGGAATGAATTGCCCCCCTCAACCAGCTTTTCAAAACGGTTTCCAAACGGCACAGAGAAGCTATCAAGTGCTTAAGTATTTTATGTGTGGTTGTTGTAGCTGAAATTAAGAGCTAATGTGTAAACTATCCCTGGCTTTGTGAGGTGAAATGAGCTTCTATTTGATAGCCACCGAGCAGACAGAGAAGAGAATGCGGAATTGAGAATGTGGAGAGGGCAGAGTGTTCCGGAGCAAACTGTCACGCCGACAGTCCACGTGCCTTGTGCCGAGTGTCCCCAGCTGATCATCTTAATTACACCGCATATTAACGAGCCAATCACAACGCAGATGGCCAGAGCGGCAACGCTGCTAAATGACCCGGTGTGATGCTGAGGACACCTTTACAGTGCCCTCTGTGGCCTATACAATCAGGCAAGATGATGAAGTGTGTGTGTGTGTGTGTGTGTGTGTGTGTGTGTGTGTGTGTGTGTGTGTGTGTGTGTGTGTCTGCTAACTACACACAGCTCATTCACAAATGTGTTTTACTGTTTTACACAGTCATCTGAAGCAATGGCATAAGACTATGAAATAAGGAAGACAACTCTTCCATCAGTGGTGATTGGGATTATAGTGTACATGAGCATTGAGAGACTGTGATCTGGAGATATTATACTATGGAATGATGGATTGATGGATTGATGGATTGATTGATTGATTGATTGATTGATTGATTCATCGATTGATTCATCGATCGACTGACTGATCTGTATGTATTCATCAGAGCGGCTCTTGTTCAGCTGAGGTATTTTGTTACTCGTGTGCTTTTTGATTCCCTGCGTTTCATTCAATTCAGACGTCACAAGGAATTACATCAACAATCTTTCTGTCAATAATGCTGAAAATTCAGGTTGATGGAAATACCCCATCTGATCTTCCAGTCCTCCAGACTGGCTGAGACTGTTTACTGCTGAAACACTTTGTTTGTTTGACTTATCAAGAGCTGACGCTTGAGGGTGCGATTTTCAACTTTTTAATTTTTTTTCGAAGAGGGGTTTTCATTTTGGTGTTGAGCATGACTGTGGCTGCATGTGTACTTTTAGGGCCTTTGTTTGTTTCCCATTTATAGAGCCAGGACGAACAAAACAAACAAACAAACACACACACAGCTAGAGCACACAGCAACAGAGCGAGAATTTGTAAAATTGTGTGTTGGATCCACTGGCCCTCCCATCATGAGCAGAACAGATTCAGTTCAAGTGGATGAATCTGGAAAATTGTGTATGGAATTCATTGACCCTCCCATCATGAGCAGAACAGATTCAGTTCAAGTGGATGAAATTGGAGAAGTGAGTATGGGATTCACAGACTCCAATTATGAGCAAAACAAATTCTAATCAGGAAAGCTCTATAACTTAACTAAAAGAAGAGACATTCTATATGAAATCTGATCCAATTCTATTCTTCTCTTTTCCTTCCTATCCCTGCCTATCTTCTGCATCTCAACTCTCCTCCTCTGTAACAGGTGCAACCCCGTGGCCTTTGCCCCACTTTCTGTAGGTGGGCCTGGTGAGCCTCCCTTTCACTACACACGCCATGGTGGAGGCTTTGTAGACTAGCCAGCAGGCGAGAAAACCTTTTTCCGAGGTTTTGTTATTATTTAAGTGTGTGCGAGTGTGAGTGTGAATGTGTGTGTGAGTGTGTGTGTGTGTGTGTGTGTGTGTGTGTGTGTGTGTGTGTGTGTGTGTGTGTGTGTGCGTGTGTGCGTGCGTGCGTGCGTGCGTGCGTGCGTGCGTGCGTGCGTGCGTGCGTGCGTGCGTGCGTGCGTGTGTGTATACTGTATGCGCATGCAGGTGTGCGTCATGAAAGGATTAAGTAAAAGCAGGAGATTGGGATAAGCCAGCGGTGATGTTTACAAACATCGGTCAGGGTGTTGTGGCACAGTAGGCCTGTCTGGCTTCATAGGCCGACCTCTATCCCTCAGCCAGCTTTTGTGCCTCTTCTGTGACCGAGCGACCGACTGAGCGAGCCACCACTGACATCACCTCCATCTGTTGTGCAGCATGGAATGGGCACGCAGTACGCATGGAGTCAAGTCCTTTGTGTTCCACCATGACCTGCATGACCTTTGACCTACATGGAAGGGAGAGATGCTGAATTGGCTTAGGATGTAGACATGTCTATAGAAATGATTAGTTGTGTCTGTGTTTTAGAAACCCACCTTTGGAGGCAAAGACAAATGTTACTTTTGTGGACAATATGGTGTTGTTATTATCTAATAAGGATACATACATGAAAGAAGAGGAATGCCGGTGCAACACAGATGTCTTCTTTAGGATTTATTAAAAGGTGCAAAACATGACTAACGTTTCGACGTAACAAACGTCTTCATCAGAGTCCTTTTAAAGAGGAACTATGCAGGATTGGCGATTTCATCTCGTTTCGGTTTTCGCTCGTTTTATGCTTGCATATTTCTCTGCAGAGCTTCCCCGGCACCTTTAGCGTGTATATTTATACATATATAGGCTATATATAAATATATAAATCGCAAGCCTGGTTCTTCTTGTTCCTTATGCGTCTCAGACTTCCAGATGTAAACAAGGAATGATCGTCTCCTGCAGAAACTGCAAGGTTGCAATAGCGGATAGGGACACTGGGGGCGGGAGGAAATATTACTGTTTTTGATAAAACTGGTCAGTCAAGCAAAACGACGATTTCTGAGCGATTTTATGACTATGAAAAAGTTGCATAGGGTCTCTTAAATAAATCCTAAAGAAGACATCTGTGTTGCACCGGCATTCCTCCCCTTTCATGCACCTCTGTCCTGGCCTGGTTGCACCGGATTGTCGCATAACTGCAGAAGCGCGGAGAACTTTCCTTTGTTTAAGGATAAATACATGTATGAATGTACAAGAGGGAAAAAATAAAATGGCATATTTGACATTTAAATAAAGTTGACAACAATACTCCCTATTTCTTTTTTATAGTAACTCACAACCAAAGAGGGATTTTATTTGTGTTCTCTTTGTAGACATCACATGCAAATGTACTGTAGCTGTGTTGAGATCCTGTGTTCTCTTTGTAGACATCACATGCAAATGCACTGTAGCTGTGTTGAGATCCTGTGTTCTCTTTGTAGACATCACATGCAAATGTACTGTAGCTGTGTTGAGATCCTGTGTTCTCTTTGTAGACACCACATGCAAATGTACTGTAGCTGTGTTGAGATCCCTTATTACTGAAGACTTTTGACATCAGTCACCATGACAATATGGTGAAGCAGAGAGCGCACATGCGCATCCACACACTCACACACAAACAAACATGCACAC
>NC_084996.1:22732947-22742882 GCF_963854185.1 Sardina pilchardus | reverse complement strand
CCTCTTTTGTGCCGAACTGTTGAGTCAGACAGGAAGAGAAGACACTGTTTACCTGAGCCCCTTTTTTTTGGTGTCAGCAATGGGCGCTGAATGCACCACAATGATAACCAGGCTCTCATTGCATAAGAGTCAGCCAATGTTATAACTGAAGCTGGTGGCTTTTATGAAGGTGTACTGAGGAGAAGTATTTGTTCAGAATTAAGAAAAAAAAGTCAAGACACATCTATGGGACATCTTATCAGAAATGTCCATTTCCTGTCCTGGGATTGTTTCAATTGATAAAACTTGAATAATCCAAAAATGTTGCAAATGACTAGACTGACATTAGCCTCTAAGATGTTTTTCTTTATTAAACCCTGAAAGATGGGTGGCCCCAGCCAAATCTCAACCACGCCTTTCAATGTTTTGTTTTGATAAAAGACTGAGGTTTTTACAGAATACAAATTTAAGTTGTCATTCACATCAACACCTTAAAAGCATGAAATTAGAAATGGGCATTAAATTGACTGAGGCTCAGGCCCTGTCACAGCCCTATACATTAGATTAGATTCAACTTTATTGTCAATGTGCATAGTACAAGTACAATGACAACGAAATGCAGTTTGCGTCTAACCAGAAAAAAACCAGAGAAGTGCAATGTGTTCTTCAAAGTATAGTAGCGCATAGACAGGACAAGATAGTGCACACATACAGTAACTACCATAGATGGGGGCCTGACAAATAGTCTTTTAGTTCCAATTAGTTATTTTCAAAAATGCATTTTATTCAAGAATAAAAACATCCTGATAGAATGGCTGTAAAATACCCCCTTTATGTTGGTGGTGCATGTTATATTCAGAGCATTTCAGATGACCTTTTTGGGGGGCTGGTGTTCCTGTGGTTGTTGTCATTTCATTAGCCTGCTAAAGCCCACATGGCTGATTTGTGGTAAAACGGGGTCTGACAAATAGCCGTTTAGTTCTAATTAGTTATTTTCAAAGATGTATTTTATTCAAGAACAAGCTACAGCGCCCGTACCATGTACGGATCCGAGTACCCACGGGCACCCAGGTTCGAATCCGGCCTGCGGTCATATCCCGACCCCACCCCGTCTCTCTCTCCCACTTACTTCCTGTCTACTCTTCACTGTCCTGTATCAATAAAGGTAAAAAGGCCAAAAAGAATACTTAAAAAATAATAGAATAAAAACATCTGATAGAATGGCTATAAAATGCCCCACTGTGGTTGTTTTTATTTCATTAGCATGCTAAAAGCTCACATGGCGTGCATGTACAGTAGATACCAGGATCCTGGCTGTTGTCATGTTATCGTGGCTAAAGCTCACATGGCGTGCATGTAGATGTATGCCACCGCGGTGCCCCCAGACTGGCCCTCGTGGTGACGTCGGTGTGTGAGGAGGACAATGGAGGCTGATTGAGCCTCAGTGGGGTCTGATCACCTGCATTCAGCTGCTGAGGAAACAGCGAGCGGAGGGGGGGGGGGGGGGGGGGGGTTGGGACTAAGGAGTAGACTGCAGGTGAGGAGTGTAGGGCTTTTTTTTATTATGTATCTTTCTTACTCCACCACATCGCGAACAATAGCAATCTCTCTCTCTTTCTCGCACTCTCTCTCGCTCTCTTTCTCGCACTCTCTCTCTCTCTCTCTCTCTCTCTCTCTCTCTGTATTTACCATGGCTTTTATACCCATACCTTATTAGTCCATCAGACAGGACTAGTATGTTCAGGCCATAGTGCATCAAAGTAGGAAGGTGGGACATGTCTTAATTCATGTTATATCACATCTGGAGTAGAGGATGATTTTAGAAATGCTGGCTACTGTAGCCCTGCTACTGGCTACTGGAGCCCTGCTACTGGCTACTGGAGCCCTGCTACTGGAGCCCTGCTACTGGCTACTGGAGCCCTGCTACTGGCTACTGGAGCCCTGCTACTGGAGCCCTGCTACTGGCTACTGGAGCCCTGCTACTGGAGCCCTGCTACTGGCTACTGGAGCCCTGCTACTGGCTACTGGAGCCCTGCTACTGGAGCCCTGCTACTGGAGCCCTGCCACTGGCTACTGGAGCCCTGCTACTGGAGCCCTGCTACTGGAGTCCTGCTACTGGCTACTGGAGCCCTGCTACTGGCTACTGGAGCCCTGCTACTGGAGCCCTGCTACTTTCAGCATGTTGTAGACCCCCTCTTACTGTCCACTCATACAATATTGTCAGCCATTGATAAATGCATAGCAGGACCCAGTTGGAGCAGTTCTTGACAGTGTATGAAGAGTTTAGTGCCAAATCATATAAATTGTTTTCCCTTTTTAGTTTTCTAGTTTTGTGTCCTGCGTGTTGCGCTGAGCCTTGATTCCCCTTTAACCAAAGTCTTAACCAAACGTGAGTAAAACCGGACACTCCTAAACCTCAAAGGTGCGGGCCGTGACTTGAAACCAAGCCAGATGTGTAGTAGCCTTTATGCCACGTCAGCCTGTCCATGTTAACAGGGCTTATGTTGTACAGGAAAGTTGTTGCTTCATCCCCAGAATATTAATGATTGATGCCATGAAAGTCTGTTCTACTGAATGTGAATATGGACGTTTTCGCAACTTCACTTCCGTTTCTGAAATCTGTGTAATGTATAATCGTTTGTTTGTCTAGCCAAGGATTTAGGGGAGGCATCAACGTCGCTTGAAAACAGAATGACGCAAAGGCACCTCAGATGTGTTGGTGTGCAGTCAAGCAAGTAATCCACTTGAGACGTTCTGGAACTTTCTAGACCTCACAAGATTGTTGTTATTTTCTAATCTAATCTAATCATCGCATGACACTCATTCAATATTCATGCATATGTACATAAAATCTTCAGTACATTCATGCACATCTTTATCTTAGTATTTAGTATTTTACTGTTCTTATTAGTCTTGTTGATTTGTTGATTTGCTGTGATTTGTTGTTTTTGATCATCCTGTTTACATTGTAGTGTATGTCGTGTGTGGTGTTTTTTGCAGCTGTGGGGACCTTGAATTTCCCCTTGGGGATCAATAAAGTATCTATCTATCTATCTATCTATCTATCTATCTATCTATCTATATATCTATCTATATTTATGTTATCTGAGACACCAACTGGTGCTGCTACAGCTGAGTTTCTTCTCCATGTTCCTCTTCCAGTTCCTTTAGTATTCCGCTAAATGAGTAACAGCTCATCAGGATTCATGGCTGTGTTTCAGTCAGGAGAACTAAAGTGCGCTGATAGAAGACATCTCCTAGCAGGGCTTGTCAGTAGTATAGGCACTGTGATTTAAGTTCACCTTTAGAAAAAAAACAAGAAAAGAAAGGCTCTAAAGATGTCCAGTTGCATTTTGTCAATGCGTTCACTAATGTTCAGCTATACACACAAAGTAGCCTTTGTTATGTTTTGTGTTGTGTTGCGATGCGTTGAGTTGTGTTGCGTTGCGTTGCGTTGCGTTGTGTTGTGTTGTGTTGTGTTGTGTTGTGTTGTGTTGTGTTGTGTTGTGTTGTGTTGTGTTGTGCTGTGCTGTGATGCGTTGTGCTGCGTTGTGCTGCGTTGTGCTGTGCTGTGCTGTGTTGTGTTGTGTTGTGTTGTGTTGGACTGTGCTGTGCTGTGTCATATTGTGCTGCGTTGTGTGTCTTGTGTGTTGCATGATGTGAGGAGGGAGTTGTCGTGGCTACGGCTCTCTCACTGTCTGTGTAAACAGAAGGAAAGAGCATGCAGCCCTATTACAGGGGTGAGATGCGGGGGCGATCAATCGGGTGTTAAACAAAAGGTGCGTGTGTCCATTAGCCCTCCGCCTCATCAACATGCAGCCATTAACTCTGATCCGGATACTCCCTCTCTTCAGCTGTAGTGCAATTACAGGTGTGGAGTATCATCCTCCTGAATGCCTGCACACACACACACACACACACACACACACACACACTGTTCCCAGTGCTGAGAGGGAGCTGTTAGCACAGTATCACACTCGTTATGACTCTCATGAATAAGTCGTGACTGTGTCCTGTCAGCTTTCTGTGCTCAATGATGGGGCTACGCTTGGTACCGCCGTGTGTTGTGGATTATTCAGGATTGCTGACAGTACCAGCTGTACCCATCTTATTCTTGAAACTTTACCTCCATCCAGTTTTCAGTTTTATGTCCTTTCAGTTTTCAGTTTTATGTCCATTCTGCTTACGTCATAACTTAGTGCAGTTTCAGCAGGTTCACTAATATTCTTCAATTCGTATATTTCTTTTGAAATGTTGACAATTCTGTACTCAATGTGGATACTCTAGATTTATGACGGACAGAACAACATAGTTTATTATACCAAGTTGGCTCATGATGTGTCGAGCACTGTCTACCATCACATTAAAATCAATATGCCACTTTGGCTGGAAATAGAAAAACAAATTTCTGAAGTGTCATGATGATGTGGATGTTTTGCTCACGAATGAGCTGGATTAGCAGCAGGATTTACCCATACTGTACCTTACTTATCATTTACCCGTAGCACTCAGCCTTGTGCCTTTGGCCAAACCATAGCCATGGGTATATCTTTACTGACCCCACCCTTACTCATGCTTATGACTGAACCATAGCCATGGGTATATCTTTACTGACCCCACCCTTACTCATGCTATATTGCTTAACTGTTCATAGGGTTAAACTATTATAGTAGACTCCAATGGACAAAAGCCATCCAATTTGTGAGGCAGATATCACTCGACTGTTGTTTACTCCATGTGCTCTGGGCATGATAGTGCATCCTCGGCAGTTTGGCGGATTTAGAGACAGAGAGGTGGTCCCCTTCACTTCCGTTTCCATGGGCACTGCCTTTTTCCATTGACCAGTGTAACACTCACCTGATGCTATGTTCTGCTTCTTTGCTGACACACACACACACACACACACACACACACACACACACACACACACACACACACACACACTCTGATGTGATGTCCCATGACCCCTTGTGTGTGGTGAATGATTAAGGTGCACAGGAAGTGTAATAGTAATTGATTTGAGTGCGTGCTGTGTCTGCATGTCTGTGGGGGGTTAAAGTTCACATGCTCTGGAGTCGAGGACTTAAGTCTGGTGCGATCTCTCCCTCAGTCTGTTAGTGTATTTACATGCTCAGACAAGTGGAGCCATGGTAACCGATTTAGGGGAGGGGAATCTCCAGTGGAGCTATGGTAACCGATTCAGGGGAGGGGAATCGATTCATTGAGCAAAGTATGACCCACTCTGCTTAGGCCTTTTTCAGCTTGTTGGGGCCTTGCAGGGGTACAGTAGGCAACCTGCAGCGCGAGGGCCACATGCGGCCCTTCAGCTCCTCTCTACTGGCTCCCTGGCTCTAAACATGTGGCCCTTCAGCTCCTCTCTACTGGCTCCCTGGCTCTAAACATGTGGCCCTTCAGCTCCTCTCTACTGGCTCCCTGGCTCTAAACATGTGGCCCTTCAACTCCTCTCTACTGGCTCCCTGGCTCTAAACATGTGGCCCTTCAGCTCCTCTCTACTGGCTGCCTGGCTCTAAACATGGAAGTTATCAAATATTTATTAACAATTTCATATAGTCGTTAAGCTTCAAGCTGTCCCAACAATGGAAATATTACTGTACAATACAGCATACTGTATATATTATGCAGAGTATGGCGAATATGCCATAAGCCTGAGGCTAATAAAGATAGAGATGTTTAAACTGATGTATTTTAAACGGTTCTGGTATTTTTGTGGCCATAGACAGATTTAATTGTATTTCTGATAAAGAGAAAAGGTTGGCGCCCCCTGGTCTAGTCTGATGCAGACACACACAGCGGTAGGGGAATAGCAGACACACACAGGGGTAGCTAGGGGAATAGCATACAGGATATTGCCAAAGCCACAACATGACATGTAGACCAGTGTTGTGAAATGAGGTCTTCATTTGACTAGTTGCTAAGCTGATATCATTCTTTGTCCTTCACCTCCATAATTCATCCCATTTTATCATGACCGAGGTGCAGTCACCCTTGAGAAGACCTTGAGTCAACCAACTACTGCAACTCAACTCCACCACATCCCCTGACTCTTACCCGTCTGTGTGTGTGTGTGTGTGTGTGTGTGTATCTGTGTATCTCTCTCTCTCTCTCTCTCAGTGTGTGTGTCAATTGAAGTACCCCCCCCCCCCCCGCGTCTCTCTATCTCTCTTTCTCTCTCGCTCTATCTCTCTCTCTGTGTGTGTGTGTGTGTGTGTGTGTGTGTGTGTGTGTGTGTGTCTGTGTCCGTGTTAGTGTAAAACATACTTGGGTCAATTCCCCTGCCCTTCCAGCAGGTTATCACAGTGACTTGGCTTGGGAAACACACACACACACACACACACACACACACACACACACACACACACACACACACACACACACACACACACACACACACCACACACACACGCACACACAGACGGGAGTAACCCAACTGAAAGGTTGTCAGACAGTTCAGCTCTCTACTTGTAAGGCCTGGCCCTATTGTATTACAGTAATGAGTGCAGCTGCTGTCTCTGTCAAGTTTCTGCTTGTGCTGGTGCATTCTGGGAATGCTCCATGCGTACGTCTCACATGTAAGAGGCACCATTGTGTTCAGAATACACCCGTGAGTGCTAAATATATCGCTACTTTAATGGAATAATGTATTATCTCCATCTCTCTCTCTCTCTTGCTCTTTCTTTATCTCTCTCTTTTTTGTCAGTATGATTCTGTGTGTTTTCTAAAGAAAGGCATTATCTTTTAACTTGAGGAGTTATTGAATGTCCTTATGAGGGTTGGAGCCAAGGGCATGGCCTGTGCACACACACGTGCATGCACACATGGACACACACACACAGGCAGACACACCTCCTCCTCCCACTTACACACACACACACACACACACACACTCAGACGCCTCCTCCTCCCACTTACACACACACACACACACACACACACATACACACACACACACACACACACACACACACACAAACACACACTCACACACACACAGACACACCTCCTCCTCCCACTTACACACACACACACACACACACACACACACTCAGACGCCTCCTCCTCCCACTTACACACACACACACACACACACACACACACTCAGACGCCTCCTCCTCCCACTTACACACACACACACACACACACACATAAACACACACTCACACACACACAGACACACCTCCTCCTCCCACTTACACACACACACACACACACACTCACACACACACACACACACAGACACACCTCCTCCTCCCCCTTACACACACACACACACACCTTGAGAAAGAGAAAGAGAAAGAGAAAGAGAAATCCATTCTGATATTTGCATATGCATATAGACATCCTGTTTCCTTCTCTCTCCTGACTTCACTCTTCACCAATTGCATACGCTTTCTGAGAAACTCTAACTTACAGCAGGACCAGACATCAGGCCCTCCAGATCATTTCTGCGCTTTTATTTCCTCTTGGAATATAGAGCAGTTTGCCAGACGATAATGGCCGTAAATGGAGAAGATGCTGGCTTCAGTAATGGGAGTTAGCTTTAATGGACTCTCTCTCCAGTCTCGCTTTCCGACACGTTCTTCTGTTCTGAGAGAGCTGCTCGGGCTTCTGAGAAACCCACATTCTCCCATTCAAACGAGCCAATTAGACACAAGCAGACTATTTGACTTCTCTTGCGATGAAAAGAAAATCTTCTGTCCCTCAGTATTTGATTCAGAACTTCACCATCAGTAGGCTACCCAGCACACACGCCTCTCCACACGAGAATAAGTGTTTTTCACATTTGAAGCGTGCCTTTGAGATGCCATATTTGGAGTCTGTGGCTGGTGAGAGAAAGGGATCTTTGATGGACTCACTGGAGATGTGTTTACAGGGACACATTTATTCTGATTAGAATCGGAAAATGTCCCAGTTGGAATAAAACTGTCAATCCGATTCAAATTTTAAATGTAATAACAGGGGTATGTACTCCGATCTTATTCCGATTGAACAACCGTATATGTCGGTATAGGGATTGCTGGCTGTTATGAATCTCATCAAGGAAAAGTACAGCAACAATGGCTATTCTGATGAAAGATTCTAGAGTGCTTGTAAGCACCTGTTCGCCCCTTTAGACCCATCTAATGAGATGCTCAGTTTCATGTGAAAAGGCTTTTCTCTACAACAGACCTTCCACTCCCATACCCTGTGTGTGTGTGTGTGTGTGTGTGTGTGTGTGTGTGTGTGTGTGATTCTAGAAGGTACTGAGGTAAACAGCTGGTAAGATGATCCGTAGTCATATTGAGACACCTGTGTTTGATTTTCCTAACTCTTGGGAAACTGCAGTTTGTTTATTTGAAGAACTCCATCCCCAGATGAAAATATATTCTTCTGAAGTGTGTGCTGAGTGTGAGTGTGTGTGTGTGTGTGTGTGTGTGTGTGTGTGTGTGTGTGTGAGCATGTGTGTGAGAGAGTGTGTGAGAGAGTGTGAGTGACAGAAAGAGTGATGACGTGAGTGTGTGTGTGTGTGTGTGTGTGTGTGTGTGTGTGTGTGTGAGAGTGTGAGTGACAGAAAGAGTGATGACGTGAGCGAAGGAGAAAGCGGAAATACCCAGAAACGGTGCCACAGAGCTGTTTGCCACATTTGTCTGGTTATGAAGCCTGTCAGATCTGGCTGGGCCGTGACGTCTGTGCCGCGGCCATAAATACTTCCCAAACGGTAATAAGCGCCGCCGCTCAGTCAGTAGGACTACATTGATATGTGCGGCCGGCGCCTACAGTGCTCTACAGATCACCTCCCTCTGGCCATGCAGAGTGAATGGTGCGGTGTGCTGCTGCTCAGGGCTGTAGTCACCCATACTTAAGTTGTCAGGCACCACACACTCAGCGCTGACAGGTGTGTAGGAAATTGCCGTGTGGGGGGACAGCAGGTGAGATGACATGGGTTGTTTTGCACTTGACATCCTCCTTGTGCCACCTTGTACCTGTCAGCTCAGGCTCGGAGGTAAATATTCACACTGTTCAAGATGGACGTGCACTTTAGATTTAAGAATATTGTTTTAAAATCTACAAGAGCAAAATACTGATATCACAATCTATACAGTATATGTATATCGTAGTTCTGTCAGCAGAACGTTCTCACTGAATGATTGTATCCAACAAGTGGTAATTTTACCGCTGTGGGCATTTCTCAAAACAAGATCCTGCACCTTTGATTTGAGATGAGTTCCCATGGGAATATCAGTGTGATCAGAGTAACCTACGCAAGAGGCCGTGTTTATCTCTGGCCCAGGCTTAGTCTCCGAGGCGCGTGTGTCGTGTGAAAACAGGCCTCCTGGTAGCGCTGCATCTGTGAAAGCAGACCCCTGCCTCGGCTCCGCCGCCACTTCAAGGCCCCGCTGCTCTCGGAACCGCTTCTCACCAGCGAGGTGCCAACTGCCACGAGCACTTTCCCACAACCCCAACACACGGAACACTCCGCACGGAACACGTTGACAGAAATCATGCAAATCAACCCCACCACACAGAGAACGTCTACAGAAAACAGAAAATGGCCCCGAGAAACCAACCACACACAAATGAGGCTAATAATCACGAGTGTTTCCTAGATTTTCTTGCAATTAACCATTTTATGACACACGTTCTCTCTCTCTCTCCCTCTCTCTCTCTCTCTCTCTCTCTCTCTGCCCCGTCTCTTTCTGAGTCATTGTGACTGGTCTTAACCAGCGTAAACCGCTATGCAGTCTCTCAGCAGCACAGCTGCAATAACGTGTGTATGGCTCTGTATTTGTCAGAGAGGAGCGTGGAGCAATAACCTGACTACTGTAATCTCCTCATCACAGATGGTAAACAGAGGCCGTACTTTCCCTCACACCACAGAGCCCATGAAACAGCACCACTTGAATAGAATAGGATTCCGGGATTCAAGGATACCTATTTGTTACATAGTGAGAGTTTTG
>NC_084996.1:22695447-22727947 GCF_963854185.1 Sardina pilchardus | reverse complement strand
TGAGGGCAGAGTGAATTATGGCTTGTTGTGCAGTTTACCAAAGACTGAGGCCTGTGAGTCAGACTTAAAGGAAGATGCCAACATTTCAACATTTTGGGATATACAGTAAGCTCATTTGCCATCTACTGCAGAGTTAGATGGAAGTGGGTTAAACCAGTTAGCCATAGCTCCCTTTTAGCTAACTGTTTTAACCCACCTCCAGTTAATTACGCTAACCGTGTCAGACTGGATGTCAGAAAAGAACTCCGGGATAGATATTAGCAAATAAGTGTCCCCCCCCAAAAAAAATAAAAAATAAAAAAAATGGCATGTTCCTTTAACCAGAGTCAGGCCAGGCCAGGCCAGGCAGGGTGAGGCTGGACTGGAGCTGGAGCTGCTGCCTTGTGGCCCTGAGACCATGCAAGGCTTCCTATCTCTGCTGTTACGTAGCCAGCCGAGAGATGGCTAATCATAACCCCGAGGGTCAGTCGGCCGCTCCCACAGCCTGCAGACAGCCGCTGTCTATCGCACTATCACAAGATTTAGCACTGTCAGACTCAAGGAGGAACCTCAAGGCCCTGCTCGCTCGCTCGCTCTCTCTCTCTCTTTACGCAGCTTGTCCACACACACACACACACACACACACACACACACACACACACACACACACACACACACACACACACACACACACACACACACACACACACACACACACACACACACGCACACACACACACATGGCAGCCCTCAGAGTGCACTGATAAGTTATAAATAACTGGATGACTGGCGTGTAGATTGGCCTGATTGCTGCTGGGGCTGTTATGTCTGTGACTAGTATCAGTCTTTTGCCCACACAACACTACACTCTCCTGGATCCTCTCCCGCCTCACACGTGTACAGCCATGAGCTCCACCTCCACACACACACACACACACACACACACACACTCTTGACTCCTTCACACCATAGGCTGTAGAAAGGTTCACACACAACACAAAGGTGCAAGCCATCACACACAACAAAGGCATATTTAGATATTTTTTAGATTATTTGGTTATATTGATGTTGTTGTTGTTATTGTTATTATTAGGCTTTTCAGCATTTTGTATTGATTATAAAAAAATATCAGATTATTTAATGATTTAATAGCTTATTTATTTGAAACTATTATATTACCAATGTAGTTTTTATATAGGCAAAAGCATCTGCCAAATAGCATACATTCGAACAAAACTGGATGACACAGTCCGAGTGCTTTTGATAGCTGAATGTAAATAAACATATGTGTTTACACATGTGTTGTCCTTGTCTTTACACGTGTTTCTTAACGTATGGATGACCCTGGGGGCAGGACGGCCTCTCATGGCCTCTTAGGGTCTCTGGTCCAGCGGCCCGCCTGTGGCGCGGATGCCCCATGTGGGCACAGACATAGAACATTCTGGATCTTGGCGGTCGGTCTCGGGGCACGCGTCTGACCACATGCTCTCCGCTCCGTCACCGTCACCGCACGGCAGAACAGAATGTTCAAAACGCACAAGAGGCTCGGTGAGTCAGTTGGCTGTGATGACACCAGAGACGTGTCCTCTGCATTCCAATCAGAGTGCCTCCAGCCGCCATCATCATTGTCCTGCACGACACAATGCTCCTGGAGAGGGGTGGGGAAGGGGAGGGCTGGATGATCATCAATCACTGGGTGATTTTTTCCCCTTTCCCTCTAGTGCCCATAGGAAAAGCCTCTCAGTTGGAATGTTGTGATTGTTAATTATTCTCATTTATTTTTTTTTATCCATGGCCTGACGTTTATCTGAGGTGAGTAGTGTTTGTCTGGAGACTAATCTTTTATCTGAGGTGTGGAGTGTTTGTGTTTGTTTGTGTGGCTTATAGGAAAACCTTGTCGATTTGTCAACTTTCCCCATTTTTTTTTGTCTTGGGCCTGACGTTTATCTGAGGTGAGTAGTGTTTGTCTGGAGACTAATCTTTTATCTTAGGTGTGGAGTGTTTGTGTTTGTTTGTGTGGCTTATAGGAAAACCTTGTCAATTTGTCAACTTTCCCCTAATCTTTTCTCTTAGGTGTGGAGTGTTTGTGTGGAGACTCGTCTTTGTGGAGCTGCGTGTAGGTTTGGCCTTGGTATGATGCTATTGGCATGGCAGAACAATACAATGACTTGAGGAGCTTGAGCTCAGTGCAATCCATTCTAGCTACCTCCGCCAAGGTCTGCGCTCTCAAAATGCTTTTCTACTTACTTCATGTGTTTGTTTGTATCAGCCAGAAGGTCAGAGGCAGCGTTGTGTCTCCTGACTATGAGTAGCCACCAAATGGGTTGACAGAACTCCAGTACTTTGATGCTGATTATTAAATCAAAGGCACAGGATGTAGCTTGTGACTGACCGAAGATCTATGTGGAAGAATGGTTGGAATTCTCCATTGAGTTCTGAGCAGAGCAGTGAGAGAACTGCATAGTAATTGTTATATGGTTAGGTTATATGAGATTCCAGAACTAGGATGGGATGTTACCTAAATTTACTTTGCACTTGAAAATATATACTATTGTCATATATACACACACACACACACACACACACACACACACACACACAAAGATGATTGTCTATGTGTGAGGGCAGAGTTAAATATGGCTTGTTGTGCAGTTTACCAAGAGTAAAAGTAAGAGCTCGCCTGAGACCGTTCAATGCGACCTGTTGAAAGGTTGACATACTTATTTTTTGGCTGGGACATGCTGAGACTTTGCGTCAGCTGCCAACAATTGCCACTTGTCAATACTGTAAGTGTGATGGGTTTTTGCCTGAGGGGGGGTGGGTATCTGTCACTTCAGGGAATTGTAGGAGGGAAGCAGGGAAGCAAATGTCCTGAATGACATGGCTGAAGTCCATTGTTATACTGTATGTGTTTGTGTGTGTGTGTGTGTGTGTGTGTGTGTGTGTGTGTGTGTGTGTGTGTGTGTGTGTGTGTGTGTGTGTGTGTGTGTGTGTGTGTGTGCGCGCGCGCGTGTGTGTGTGTGTGTGTGTGTTTGTACTGTATGTGTGCATGCGTGTGTATGAGAGAGAAAGAGAGAGATACTGTGTGTATGTGTGTGTGGGTCTGCAAAGTTCCAAATGCTAAACAATGCATTCATTAAACAATAAAATTGTTTTTAAGGTCCTGCCAGCATCTGAGATCCCTTCCAAGCAATTGTATAATATCATTATGTAATAAAACAATTAAGTGTAATAACAGTTGAATGTGTGTGTGTGTGTGTGTGTGCGCACGCGTGTTTACATGCCTGCGTGTGCATCCACGTGTGCACGGATCTTATTGCCTCCACTTTCCAGGAATCTCCATCAGTGGACCGTCGAGCAGACAGCTAACACCACATCACAGGGCAATCAAATGTCTCCGGCTCTTAGGCTATCTGGCTTATATGACCCTTCACCAGCGTAGCGTAGCAGCCCTGCGCCTGATGCTACGCTAATTGTGCTGGGTCAGGCCTTTCCCCAATTTTATGCTGACCTTTTCGCTCTGCTCTGCTCCATTTCTCAGAAGTCTGCCATTCTTGTGTGAATTCCGGAATCGCATTAGCTGGTACTCTGAGATGATTGAATTGGATACACATAACAAGTATTCTGAAAGAGCAGAGAGTGAAGAGTCCACACTCCAGATAAAGATAGAATGAATGTGAAAAGAATCAAATGATACCCGGGGCTGTCGGGGCTGAAGCCCTTCCTCAGACATAACATGAATGCATTTCAGGCCAATCATCTACCAAGTCTGAATTTGACATACATAACAAACTTGGCCCATAAAGTACCTCACAGAGGTGCGTCTTTCTTGAATTTCCCCTTGGGGATCAATAAAGTATCTATCTATCTATCTATCTATCTGTCCAACTAAACACAGGTCATATTAAATGACAGTGATTAAAAAGCAAAGATCCCTCCCTGTGTCCCATTCACCAAATAGCAACCTGCAATATTGTTGGGCCTTAACCGGTGAAAATTATGTGGTGATGAAGGTCTGAGAGAAATGGGGCGAGAGAGAGAGAGAGAGAGAGAGAGAGAGAGAGAGAGAGAGAGAGAGAGCATTTTCTTCTTCTGGGGCAGCGTTTTAATTTTGTGTTGTGCTTTTTATGTCCACTATATGTCCATGGAAAGATATTTTACATCTTTTTCAGAAATGTTATGCATAGGAAATTGACATTTACCTCACACAATATCAAGTAGGCTAATCATTAGCCCTCCAGTTTTGACTCTTGACCTTCTGTTCCCATGCTTTCTGCTTTTTTGAGTCACGGGGGATATTGTGCAACTATTTTCCGCTTCCCAGTCTTGCACTGCAGCCATACACGCAACAGTTTGGATTTTTTTTTTAAAATAAATAGTTGTAGTTTTTAATAATCCTCTATTTCCTCTATTCACTGGGGATCTGATGAATGTTGGTATGAAACATGGTGTCCATGAATCACGTGAGTGCCTCAGAACCAAGCCCATAATGGAATAGTTCAGAACATTCAATTCCCAAGTGGGCTAAACTCCCAGGCTAAACTCCCTCTACAAGCTGTGCTTCAGGAAGGGTTCTAACCCCCTCTAGTGGTCAATCTGAGTTTGTTCAAGCATTTTGTGCAGTGTCCACAGTTCAGTTCAGAGCTGAATGGCTGTGACTCAAAGTCAAGATAGGCTTATTTATGGTTTATTTAACATCATTAAAACAAATCCTGTTGTCTGTGGCTGCCCCCTCATAGCTAGTACAGTACAGGAGTGTGTTCTTGATGATTCTGGTCCAGCAAGATCCCAACAGAAGCTATATCATTTGGAGACTCCTCAGGCAGCTGTCTGAAAAGATTCATCTGCAGATGTAGTGATTTGATTTGGTCTGTGGGCACTGCAGTGATCCACAGAACGAGACTAGACCGCAGCCAGGGACATCAAGGCCAAGTTTCTTCCTCTTTCAAGGCAAAATCCAGAAAATATGTACTGAATTGATTGATAAAAAGAACTTGATTGTTTGCTGGTGCATGCAATCTTATTATCAATCTATCTATTGTAATTTCCCCTTTGGGGATAAATAGATTATATCTATCGTGTAATTTCCCCTTGGATATAAATATAGTACCGGTATATCTATTTATGATGTAGGCCTATTCAGATTATTGGACAACAGACACTAAATTTGCCATAGTAAGACATTGACAATAAACAGTGATTCATTTCGTTACATTTCTAATCATAAACAGAGACATTGTTGTGTCAGGGATTGTCTCCATGGTACATGGTAAGTAATATCTTCAGTGGCAAAAAAGTGTTTATTTCATTGTTTACCATACCCCATAAGCTGATTCAACAGTTCTAGTGTTCTAAATCTGACAAATATCATAGATTTTTGTCTTGGTAATTTATGACCTAAACAACCATCTAAACAGAACATAGAAAGCAAACTCATATCAGCATGTCAGTGTTAGCTAAGAGGAGGAGCTGCTGTAGGCTGATTGTACAGCCCATGCCAAAGATGCAAGGTGACAAGACAGTTTGTTTCAAGTCAAGCCACATTTATTTATACAGCACATTTATGTATGCACACAGTGCTGCACACGCAGACATCAAAACATAAACAGACATATCAACAAATAATTGACAATAAACAATAATAATGATGGACGAAGCGGTATGATTTGCCAGTGTAACCATACAGATGTTTAGTCAGGAAACAAACAAATGAACAAAGCACCTCACTAGACAAACAAAAACACTCAATAAGTCCAAAAGGCAATGGTGGTGTTTTGCCTTTTATATATATGAACGCAACATTGAGTCCTTCAACAGTCCCACCAACCTGCTAGATTTGAAGAGCTCTGAGTTTCAATTGGACATAACTGACTGTTCAATGGCCAATCACTGCCCCAGATGCAATTAAATCCTTGTTGCAATTGTGTTCCTTTAAAAACTAAACCATTGCCTATGAACAGCATTTTTCATTATACGTTTGCTTTTTTCCTTCCTCCTTATCTCCCGTTGGGCATAGCCTGGCTCAAAGTCATATTTTTGGGGTGGGGTAAATTCAGCTGGCTTCCAGGCTAGGTTATCTCTGCAGTGTCAGACTAGTAGTCAAACATACTTTTTCAAATGCAGGTGAAAGTCTCTGAGATGCTGCTGAGATGTGGGGCCGTAAAGGTTGACATCAGAAACTCATCCCTCCCGGTGTCATTAAGTGGTGCAATGCAGTCGCTGGAGATCTGTCCAGGACTTCGAATCTCTAGGAGTGAATCTGGAATGTTGGTATCTAACAAGTCCAAATTGTTTAGCTGTCGGGATATTCACAGCAAAAACAAAAGATTGTATTGGTAAATTCAGAGGAGCAGAAGATATGAGGAAGAAACTCACTTCTGACACAGATGAACTATAGGCCTAAAATTGTTCAATCTTTGACTAAACAGACAGGCTTAATTCTAGATTCAGTCTCACCTTTCAAATTGGCAACTCACCATGACTTTATTTCATGAGCCTTTCTTACAGTAGGCCTATTCATTATATTAGCAGTTGTTTTCATGTTGTTGTGCACAACCAAATGTGGAGGTGTTTGGGCATCGTTTTGGTTTGAAATGAATCACACACATTGGCATGCAGCTTGGTTTACACAGTCCTAAGGTTACCTGTCACTACTTGGAATATTGTGTCTCTGCCTCTGTTGTTCAGCACAAATACAAATGCACCGCATTTCAACGGCGACTGACAAGTTAAAACAAGTAGGGTGCATCTCTACCAGAGGATTTAAAACTCTGAATTGAGACATCATTCCCAAAAACTTTCAATTGATGTCAATCTATCATGATGTACTACCATGACATGGCACTTTGGAGACTTCATTAGAAGGGTGATAATGGGTCTGTTTGCCTCTGTTGTCCTCAATTCATCCACTAGATGGCAGGTAACAGTTTATGCAGGAATTAACATTTAAACGAATGCTATGCGTGTGTGTGTGTGTGTGTGTGTGTGTGCGTGTGTGTGTGTGCGTGCGTGCGTGCGTGCGTGCGTGCGTGCGTGCGTGTGTGCGTGCGTGCGTGTGTGCGTGCGTGTGTGCTTTATTAATCTAAATTTTGCATGCCATTCATGCTTTTTACACTGTGACAGCATCAAACAATCCACATCAACTACTCCTTGAAATCTTGTCTGAAGTGGCTGCCCCGAAGGGATTAAAGCAGTTCAGAGTCATATACTGCCAAACATTTTCCCCCTTACCCTCTTTCATTTAACATTACCATGAAAAGGTTCCTGTTGACACTATTGGATTTGGTGTATTATTTGTTCAACACACAAACAAATGACATTGCATTGACAATTGACATCTTATTTTGGCAAAACTTGGAATAAAACTAAAAGCTCTCCTACTCAATACCCCCTATTTACATCTTTTGAATGTTTGAACATGAAGATGGGCAGAACTCACTCCAGGCACTAATAACGCCACAATCGAGTTGAAAACATTACTTCTACACAATACATAATACCTGAACTGCAATATTTCACATAGCCTACACTAGGCTACTAGCCTAGAAATCTAGACGCACCCTAGCGGCCAAAAATATTTTGCCTATCGGGATGGTCTAGGGTCGCACCGTTGAGGACAAGCCTGCGCTAGGCTCGAGTTCAGCCTAGCCAATCAGAACGCTCTATCTGTGTACGGAGTCCTTGAGCCCGCCTTAGCTCACCTTCGGCTTCCGATAAGACGCCAGGGGGCTGGACCATGCGTCCTCGTTCAACGAGTTGGGTTTGAGACCGTCGCACAACCATAGAGAAAAACAAAAGATGGATGAGGCTAACGAAGCGCGCTCGTTTGAATCGGCTTTGGGCTTTTCTTTGAAGTTTGAGCAGAACGAAGCACTCAAGTCATTCGTTTTAAAGAAGGATGTATTTGCCGTTTTGCCGCCCCACAGGCTTCAACTCTGTGAATGGTCCGACCCCAGACTATACATTTCTGTGTAGTTTGGCTTGTAGTGATGCGCGGGTCGGCCCGTAACCCGCGGACCCCGCGGGTAACCCGCGGGTCGGGTTGGGGCGGGTAAAGAAATTATCACTTTATTTGCGGGGCGGGTTGGGGCGGGTCATTAAAAACAAAATTACATTTTAAAATCCATGTATGTTGCGTGCAATTCCCTATAGCCTATATTAAATGAACTGTATGTAGGATTGTGGCCAAAACAGGCTAGCCCACTGCAATTACTTTCAAACTACTGTTGCGCGGCGTATCGCCTCTCCCTCCCCTCTGAGTCGCGGTTGCCAGCTTGTTGCAGGATCCAACAGGAACAGCAACAGGCTGCTAGCTTTCAATGGCAAGTGCTAATGTTGTTTTCCTCAGCATAATGACAGAGAAACGAACTCTGATAATGCATTGCTAACGTCAGCAATGACTAGCCGTTATTATTTCCCAAACAATTCCTTAACCTTTTCAACTCAATGAGCCACCTAGCCTCCATATGGCTCCACATAACGTTACTTTACACAAACATGCATAACTTGTTTGTTCGACTATCATAGGCTATTTGAAATGTCAATTTACACTAAGTAGCTTACAAGTAGGCTAAGTTAGCCAAACTGATGAATCTTTATCTGTCCAGGAGCAAATTAACAACACTGACTGTCTTCAAATTCTTCTCCGTTTTCAGCCGCCTCCTTGTTTTATTTCGGACGTATTTCGTAGGCTATAATGTTTAGCCTAGATTACAAACGCTGCTTTGTAGGTTTTTGCTGTGTATTTCTAGATGTTTTAAATGTGTAGCCTATCATCTTGTTATAATGACCTGATTATCGTTCATATTCATAATCATAGCCTTTGTTGTTGCCAGTTTACAGGCGATGTTTCCAAGCACTTACAATGCCCAGTAGGCTATGTAATAGTCGCGGGTGCGGGGCGGGGCGGGTTGTCAAAATAGATACAGTGGTGCGGGTCGGGCTGGGTCGGGCCAAATAATTTCATAAAAGCGGGACCCGCGGGTTGAAAAAATACCCGACCCGCGCATCACTATTGGCTTGCCAGGCTACTAGGCTACAGTAAGAGGGAAGGATGTGTCTAATTTCATAGTTTTCTCATGACTTGTGTGTGCGCTTGTAGTTATAAGGCTACATTTGTGTTTGAGAAAACTCTTCTACATTGAGTCAGGATTTTTTATTTCATAGAATTCCTGTAACATTTATCTGCTATACTTTGTATAAAGCTCCACTGGCTTCAAGAGGAGGTCAAATAATTATTCAGAATGACTTCAATTATGTCATTGCCCCGCTCGTTAGGCCCAACAACACTGCAATGTTCAGTGTCACCCACCTACTGGTCACCTGTCTTCACTAAATGGCCTGCACAGGTGTTGTTTACCTGCACCTATCCACTTATTTCCAGTTGTATTTGAACCACTTGGCTTGCACATTCAAAGTCTACATGTTGTTCAGTTAAGACAGATGGCTCACTGGTGTGTATATACAGTATATGTATACACCACTGGCTGTTCCTGACTTTTGTTCAACACCTTTGTTAAACCAGTTTTGTGTCATCTGAGTTTTGTGACTACAACTTTTAAGTTGCCTCACATCACCTCAGGTCACCTGCCTTAACTTGCATAAGAACTTCAGTGACCTTCATAGGGTTTAGTGACATCGGTCCACCTTTTGCAGCTGTAACGGCTTCAACTCTTCTGGGAAGGCTTTCCACAAGGTTTAGGAGTGTGTTTAGGTGAATTGGGTGTGTTTATGGGAACAAATGCACCTGGATGACCCAGGCCTGGCCCATAGTTCAGGAGCACATCCGACAGACCCAGGTGCAACAGGCATAGGTTTATCGGGGAGCCCAAGTTTTTAAGTTTTTAGTCAAATGGCAAGGGTCCTATGAAGTAATGGAGTGAGTAGGAAAGGTCAGCAAGCCTATTCCTATCCCCAGACAGGTTTCTGTAGCTAATATTTACCCAGGTTCTATCCCATGCAGTGAGGATGTGTGACGAGCTGTATTCCAGACAGACATAGGACCTCAAAGAACTCCTGGATAGAAACAGAGATGTCTTTTCCGAGATCCTCAGCCAAACGACAGTCATCACCCATGACATCAGAACAGAACCGGGAAAGACTGCAAGGTGGGCCGAAGGTAAGGCCCTACCAAATCCCAGAAGCCCGACAAGAGACCATCAGGGAAAGGGTGAGGAAAATGTTAGACCTTGGGGTGTTGGAGGAGTCTCACAGTGCTTGGTCCAGCCCAATAGTCCTTGTTGGGAAGCCTAATGGGAGCATTAGGTTCTGCAATGACAACAGAAAATTTAATGAGATATCTCTGTTTGATGCCTACCCTATGCCCTGTGTAGATGAACAGATTGAGAGATTAGGGCATGCTCTTTTTTTATCTCCACCCTGGATTTACCAAAGGATATTGGCAGGTGCCTCTCACCCCACAGGCAAAAGAAGACCTTCTCAACACCAGACGGCACCTTCCAGTATCAAGACCTTCCCTTTGGGCTGCAGGGAGCCCCTGCAACATTCCAGAGGCTCATGGACAAGGTCTTACGATCGCATGAGGACTGCATTGCAGCCTACCTCAATGACATTGTCCTTCATAGCACATCCTGGCGATATGCACAGAAGGCTGTTCAGGAGCTCATTGGTTGCCGGTGGAGTGTTTTAGCGGTGTTGTAACTGCATGTTCTGTTATATTTCGATCCTTACACTCCAACACTGAATATGGTTTGCCCAATAGTAACATTTTAACACAAGCAAAAATCCTTTCGTAACGTGCTAAATCACTAGGTCAGGGGTCTTCAATCTTTTTCAGCCCAAGGACCCCTTAGCTGTGAGAGAGACTGAGCACGGACCCCCACACCTGGCCCACCTCAAATCATTTGAACCGTCAGTCATGAGTGCCTACATGCATACACGCACACGACGCACACATTCTAAACATATATTATTATTAACAGGGGGGCAACTACTGCTTTATACAACTCTTTTCTGATAGTTCTTTACATAGTGTTGCATAAATTCGCCCTACAATAGAATGAATGTCACAAGAATCAACTAAGGTGGATATGTAGCCTAAGGGATAATCAACGACGCGCCGTGCATTTATAGGAAAATAATGCATGTTCGAAGTGGTAATAAGGTCCCGACGCCGCAGGCTTCGATAAGTACATTATTTTCTTATAAACGCACGGCGCGGAGTTGATTATCCCGTTTATACCACTGCTACTATCATTTTCGTTTATATTGCCGCTGTCTTAGATACAACGTTGTTGTGGTTACTGTTACATTCACATTGGCGAATTAGTATTCAAGTGTGATAAGCTCCACTTTAACCCTCTCTGGTGGTATAAATTCAGCTAAATTCAGGCCAAGCTTCATTAGCTCAACCTGATACAGACAGAAAGCCTCTTCCTCTTGTGTACTGTAAATATAACTTGTCTTACACAAGGAAACACAAACACACGAGATTATCGTTATCGTTTTATTGTGATGGTATGACTTCGCGGAGAACGTTGGATGAATGAATTCGCGCAGAACGCCTTGACGTGCAAAGACCGCAGACTCTCATTAAAAAAAAAACAAGCAAAACATCACACAGAACAAATAGGCTACCCCGTAAAGTTCAGGGTCCATCAGTCCCGACATTAAGCAAACGAATCAAACAGTCGAAACGTAATTTATCTCCCAGAATGAAAAGAACGAATTTGTTAATGGTCAGATGCCGCTGAAAACGAAGCTATTTAACTAAAACGCACAGGCGGAAAAGTGTTCCATAGGTTAGCAAAATGTTACAGGGATCACATTAACACATGCATGATTCATGGGTAGCCTACAATGTGTTATTCAAAAACGAATAGGAAGCGATTTTCATTGAACATTATGTTAACTATGACAAATGTTATTTTTGGAAGAGAACAATATGCTTCAGACGAAATATTTTCGCGGACCCCCTGCAGTACCTAGGGGTCCTAGACCCCCGGTTGAATACCCATGCACTAGGTGAAACAACTAAGCGGGTCTGTGTATACAATTACATTCATTATTTTGACAGCAGGTTCAAACACACCTGGCTCCACCGGAAACAATGAGTTCCTGAACAGCCTTCCATGCATATAGCCTATTGGATTTCGCCCTGCAGCTTAAGAAGCACTTTACACGTAAACGAAAACGGGTTAAAAGCGCAAAACATTTTTGCGGATGCCCTATCATTTACATGGTAACAGCATTTTGGGGGGATGAAAACACAAGAAAGTGAAACACCCTCCAGAGTGGAAATCTTAAAAACGCTCCACTGCATCATCGCGTCACCGCGCAAAGGATGAAAAACGGAAAACTGCGTTTTTTGTCACATAGAAATGACGTGACAAGCATGCGACAACACCGGAAAACATCAACATGTCAATCCCTGCGGAGCTTCAACTTGCCCTTTAGGCGCTGTAATTCACATTCAAAAGTCCTTTCATGAATTAGTTGTTTTGTACTGTATTTTGCGCACTAGGAGTGAACAGGTAGAAGAGAAGTAGAAAGATTATATGTAGGCACTTGGTGTTGATAGTGTTGCCACCTAGCCATCTGGCATGTATACTGCATCGATAAATATGAAATGTCACCCACTTTTGCGTTTCTGTTAGCATGCAGATTCGCCCAAAAACGCTCATCTAAATGCGGAATTAAAAATGAAAACGAAACGCCACTTTTGCGTTTTTGGTTCAGATCGTTTCCGTGTAAAGGTAGCCTAACTGGAAACCTCCACATTTTTCTATCCTGCTTCCATTACAAATCTGAGGGGGCCAATCACAAACTGGCTTATCCACCTGGCGTACCCGGATTGTTGGTCTGATTGGTTGAAAAATGCGTATAGAGTCATTTGAACTATGCCTGTTGATTATGCCTCTTGTGCAGTAGAAAATACAGAGCAGACTCCCCAGACTAATGTTCAATCTTAAAAGATTGAGCTTGGTCTGGTGATAGTCAGACTACAGTTATGGCCTGTAAAGTAATCTGAGAGCAATTTAGACGTCAGGCAAGACAAGCATAGCTCTGAAACTCGACAGGAACAGGAGAAATCACGGTTTTCCCTCATAAATATGGATTTGTTTATGCTAGCCTAATCAATTTGCACCCTGATACAAACTGATAAACATTTAGCACTTGCACCACAGGCCTATCTGGCACATTAGTTAATGTGTATGTTTTGACCTGTCCAGACATATAAAACCATTCAGACACATGCAGACATTCAGTTTCAAATGTTCAAGTCATCTATTTGTTTAAATCAAATAGTCATCTATTTGTTTCAAGACTACTATGTTAAAAACATAATGTTTTTTCCTATAGGTTCTCATGTAATTTTACGTCTATTTAGTTGGGGTGTCCGTTAATGGACATCAAAATAAAGACACGATTTAGCAAAAAAAAACGATGTTTCCCTATTTGTTCTACATTGGAGAGAGTACCAATCAGCTGAATGCATAATGTATCAGGTCTGATGGAATTAGAAGAAAACATGAGACATTTCTCTAAGGATGTCTGTATAACTTAATCAAAAGTCCCAACAGACATTCAATCTTAGACAGTAACAAACAATATTGGGGATTTGCTGATTGACAATAGCCAATTTTGCCTACAACTAACTACTCGGTTTAGTAACATCTGTATTTGTCAATAATGTACTTTTTTTTAGGCCTAGGTTTGATTGGCCCAATATGGGTGACATCCAACACAAAAGCATGGGACTGCTATGGAGGCAGGTTAATATAAGAAAGCTACTAAACAAGTCTCAAGGAAACAAACCACCCACAGTTCAAGCTCAACTATGGTATGATGAAGTCATCCCTACTCCTAAATTGAAAGAGGAATTGATTTCTGAGTTAACTGGCCAACATCACTAGTTGCATATAATGTTCGAGCCAATTAAAATCAACCGGAAATGTGACTTTAAAGTTATTGGTTAACGCTCTGTGCGTCGTCCTGGGATATGTAGTTTAAGAACTCTGTTGGCCACCGGCGTAGCACAAAATGAAACACCATTTAACGTTAACAGTCACATTCTTATATTACTCCTTGTATACCCTGGCTTCTCTGAAGTAATATTATTTCATTAATATATCTATAGATTTTTTTTCAATTTAAACTCTGCGCACAGGCTGTCAGGTCCAGAGAGTGGGCGGGACTTTCGGTTCTCTTTGCTGTACCGACCATTAAAAAAAATCTGTAGAGTGGAAGTACTGTAGAAGCCAGCTAACGTGAAGCTAGGGCTAACGCCGTAGCCAATTTGCCCAACCGAGGCAGGTATTTTTAGTTGGAAGGAGAAAGAAACAACTAAAAGGAGCACACGCTTCAGATGCTCGTATTTCCTCCTGGATATTTCAATGGTTTCTTTGCTTTGAATCGGAAACCATTCTGGACTCCTAGCTTGCTAGTTGGCTAACGTTAATTCTCACGGACACGTTTCATCATTTAAAACACAAAACCGAATGTTGTTTTTGTCATGAGTCCGGCCGGGTGTTCTCATGTGAACGGGTTTAAAGTGGATAATTGGAAGCAAAATCTTCGAGTCATTTATCAATGCTTTGTATGGAGTGGGACTGCTGAAACGAGGAGACGCAAGGTAAAAAATAATAACTGGCTGGAATACCATTAACATTAGCTAGCTATCCGGGCTAGCTAGCTAAGTAACCGAATCTAGCTAGCTAAGGGGATAAGGAATATCCAACGTTACATACAGACGTTAACGTTACATACGACGCCCCACACAGTTTGAAGCACTCCACATATACACCAAAATGCAAGAATGAATCGGTCCTATTCAGTGTCTATCTCAATGCAGTCATCTCTCATAGCCAACTGGTTAGCTGGCGCAACCACTGGTGAGCTCGGACGGGCAACTGTTACTGTGCATAGGCTACAAGGACACTGCTGACCAGCCGAAAGCAGGGGTGCTGAGCCTCAGATCATGCCAGAGTAGTCTAATGTTAGCTAGCTGTTCATAGCTTGATTAGCTATCAAAGATTGTGTATCATCCATCAGACCTAAGCACTGAAATTATGTGGCTTAGGTGGCTAGATCTTGAGAAGCATATTTGCTAATTGGTGTCGTCCCAAGGACTGCATCTACTAATGTTAGCGTTATTGCCGTAGCAGTAGCAAAATGTGTTGTAGGATTGCAGTGTTGCCGAGTACATTGCATGTTGTTGGCTGTCCAGGATGCAGACGAAACACGAAAGGAAACATTGAAGCTAATTTTCCCTATCAAGTGAACACTACCAGGGCTCACTTTATTGCACCCAAGAGATGAAGTGCATTATAATTATATTCTAACATCTCATGCACATATGTTCGACTTTCAGCTCGCATACACAACGTCTCATACACCTGAAAACATAGGCTAGCTAACACCGGCTAACCGGATAGCCGAGCATACGAGCTGCGCCTTGTGAATGGGAAGCACTCCTGTGATGAGGCCGTTTGACTCGTTGGTGCATGGGTGTTTTCACACTTCAAACCTGTCTTTTTCATCCGATATCTTGCTACCATCCCTACTATTCAGTGAGCATAAGTTAATCCTGTCTCATGTGTCCAGTAAATGATGCGAGTGTCTATTAAATTGGCAATGTTCATTGACATTTCCTTAAAACACACTGAGGCGGCAAGCTAACGTTCACTACAACGCCCATATTTTCTTCACCAGAGGTGATGTGCGATACCGTCCTGTTTCTAACGTAGGGAAATTGCATACATAAAACCGGAGGTGGTTTGGAAAGTTATTATCTGTCCACTGTTACACCTATTATATCCCAGTCCGCATTGTTAAGAGATAACATGCACCCTTTTCCCCCCATTCACCCCTTGTGTACGCAGCGGCGAACACAACACTTCACTTTGTTTCGCCATCTGCGCTTAACCCACCCCCGCACTATGACATAATCCGTAGCTGTCGCTCCCGTCCAGTACGTGTCTGTTTCCTCCTGTGCAATTTCAAGGAATCGTAATAATGGCAGTCCAACTCACATTGCAAAGGAGAGTTGCGAAATCGTGTAACCACTTGAGTGACAAGCTGTCGTTGTCATGTTGTTTTTAACATTTAAACGGTCTTTGACTGTGGGACCTCTGAATGTTTCTGCTATTAACTGTTAACTCTCTTCATGTTGTGCCCTGTAAGTATGTCATGCTTTGTCACAAGCAAGCCCAGCACATCTTAAATGTGTCACACATTTTTATTTCATTGTTGATGGGCTAGGTGCTTCAGAATGATGCGGGATGGACGACATTGGTGAGTTCAACCCCCTGTTTGCACTGACAACTGTAGAGAGGATCTGACCAGGCCAGACAAGCGCTCTCTTTCTCCCTCTTTACCCCCCATCCACACACTCAATTCCATGCATAATTGTGTTATTACATAACCAGTGAATATCTTCAACTTGTATATTGACATAGTTGTTTGTGGAGAAGGATTTGTTTAATATGCTATCTTTAATGAAATCTGTGGATAGAAACAGCTTGCCAAGCCATATTCAAAGTATCCTGTCTGTCTGAAGGACTGGGCGCGCACACACACACACACACACACACACACACACACACACACACACACACACACACACACAGTGTCTTTGTGTGGAGTTTGGTTGATCACTAAGTCTACCACCTTTCAGTATAGCGATTTTCCATAAAATATGATCTCACACTATAGCACATACATAATTTTACACGGTCATGGAAAAATAATGGAAGCAAATGTAGTACACTGATTTATACAGTGAAAAATTGCATCTACCCTTTATGTCCTATAAGCTATAGAAAAAATACTCATATTTTAGTAGTAGGCCTATGCGATTAATCTTCTTAGAATTCCAAGGCAGTACTATAGCTGCTTAAGCTTCCATGCAATAGCGTGTCCCCATGTGGCCAATGTTAATGGGTTTGACCAAACAAAGATTCTTCCATAGATTCCTCTCCACCAAACCCCCCCCCCCCCCCCCCAGCTTTGTAGAAGGCTGCATTCAACTCACAGCTAACCTCGTCCGCTGTCAGGTATGTGTGTGGGCATCTTGCGGCAGGTCTCCTAGGCAACCACCCACGATTGCTCCGAAGAGATGGCCATACGCAATTTCTATAAGGTTGTACGGCGATCATTTTAACCAGCCACAGGCATAACGGACACAATTGATGTTAGAACTGCACTCATTTTAGGTGATGTGCTTCATCTTGGACTGTTGATTGATTTGCCTGTGAGGGAGATGTTGATCCTCCGAAGACAGACAAAGTGCAAGACATGCTCATAGCTGTTGACACATTTGCCTTCCGCTGCTCTCTCATAATTGCCTTGTCATTTGTGCTTCATCAGAGCTTGTGAGGTGAAGAGGAAGTATAGTTAATATGGCGGCTCACCTGCACTGGTAGCAGTCCTGCAGTGTTTCTGGGGATGTTGTTTTCACAGCAAATGGGTGGATATCTTTAAAAGTAAATTAAATGTGCAAAATGTTAGCAAGGCAGTTTTTGTAAAACAGGCTTGCAGCCTAGCAGACAGTTCAGACACAATCACAGACAGGGTGAGGAGGCTGACATAATTAACAGAGACAGTGAGGCCTCTCTCAGTCATAATTAAGCGTTCCCCTGAATTCTCCAGAGTTGCCGAGCCTCTCTCCCTGTGTGCCAGTTTAGGCCATGCTGAAGTGGGACTGATCGTCTGCTCAGGTTGTAGCTTCTCTGGGTTCTAGAACACGTCTGTGTTGCCCTGCTCAAGCTCCGCTGGAGGCATATTCTCGTGGTTCTGGTGTAGAATGTGGGTTCTTGAGTAGAATGTTTGTTCTGGTGTAGAATGTGAGCTCCAGTGACTACAGGATAAGCACAGGAGACCTGGAGTCCTTTGTGAAGGAGAACAAGGTCCGATCGGGCTGTTGAGAAAAGAGGACTGAAGCAATGCATTCACTATGAGTCACCTGATGAATACACGCCCAGCTGGCCACATTTTTAGCCTTCAAACATCCTTGAGCAGTACACTGGAGGGCATGCAAGATGTCTGCTTGTTTTTCAGGTAGTCCTATTATACTCCACCATCATGGGATATCACTGCACAGAGAACAAGATTATCTTCATGGCTGATTATGATTTGGATCTAAAACACAAGCTAACAGGATTCGGTGATTTAAATGCATTTACCTCCAGCCTGGAAGTTCCTAGACATAAAAAAAAGGAAAACACACAGACATTTGTGCTGTAGTTCTGTTCATTAACTGACTGAAGGAAGACAAGTAAACCTATTTTTTTGGCATACTTTGTCACAATTAGGTTATTCAGCTGCAGTTCAATTGTTTATTTAGCTCTATGTGTATGTGTCCGTGTGTACACACACACACACACACAGGTTGGAAACTTGAGAGAGAAAGATGTGGTGGTGTGAGCTGTTTGTGTCTTCTCTGATCATGTGTAGTGAACTGTGTGTACTGTCTTGTTCAGTCTGGAGTCTCTGTGTGTGTGTGTGTGTATTTGCTTGTCTGTCTGCCCGCCTGTGTGTGTGTCTGTCTCTGCTTCATTCTGCTTTGTGGTTTTCTGAAAGAATGTAGGTTGACTATCCCATGGCCTATCTACACTGGCCTCTTGCAATGTCTGCCTGCCTGCCTGCCTGTCTGTCTGTTATCAATGTGGTCTGCTGCTCCCTGAGCACATTTGGGTGGAGGGTTAGTCTAGAACTATTCATAGATTCCATAAGGGTTATTATTAAGTTTGGTTGTGGTTCTGATGACCTTTTGGTTCTCCTCAACAAAGCACTCCACAGCTTCAGTCTGCGGAGAGCAGCTGGTGAGGTCGCGCCCAGAACTCTGGTGTGAGGTCAGCTCCGTCGGCAACAGAACTCTGCCGTGAGGTCAGCTCCGTTGGGCCCAGAACTCTGGTGTGAGGTCAGCTCCGTCGGCAACAGAACTCTGGTGTGAGGTCAGCTCCGTCGGCAACAGAACTCTGGTGTGAGGTCAGCTCCGTCGGCAACAGAACTCTGGTGTGAGGTCAGCTCCGTCGGGCCCAGAACTCTGGTGTGAGGTCAGCTCCGTCGGGCCCAGAACTCTGGTGTGAGGTCAGCTCCGTCGGCAACAGAACTCTGGCATGAGGTCAGCTCCATCGGCAACAGAACTCTGGTGTGAGGTCAGCTCCGTCGGGCCCAGAACTCTGGCATGAGGTCCGCTCCGTCGGCAACAGAACTCTGGTGTGAGGTCAGCTCCGTCGGGCCTAGAACTCTGGTGTGAGGTTGACTCGGATCTTTGCGTTCCTTCTGAAAAAGAGGAGACGACGTGCAGTGAGTTGAAGCACAAGGCAGTCTGGCGATCTCAATGTGCGCGTGCAGGGCCAAGGTCTAGAATACGCTTACATTCATGGACAATAGATGACAAGTGCTTGGATGGTTTGAATAGGGTCAGAGTGATCTTACATTTTTCTCATCTTACATGGTGTGTGCGTGTGTGTGTGTGTGTGTGTGTGTTGCTGTGGGAGTGGGCTTTGGTTGTATTTCCAGGAAATCCATTCAGAAGAAGGGAGTTAGGCAGGGCAGGAATTTACTTCCTGTGAGAACTCCGGCAAAGCCTCTCTGTGTGTGTGTGTTTATGTATGTATGTATGTATGTATGTATGTGTGCCTACCTGCATTTGTAGAGCGTTGCTATGAGCTATGCTCGACAGCGTCACCCAGAAAGTGACAATATGCTCCCCGTCTGCCCTGGCTGCAGTTTAGCTGTCGCATTCGCCCTCCTCGGCCTGCTTCTCGTGTCTGGAGCAACTAACAGCCTGAACTTACTGCACCTCTGGCTGGACAACTGTGTGTGTGTGTGTGTGTGTGAGCGAGTGTCTGGGGAGGGTGCTGGGCTGCTGGCTCGCTAAACCTTCTCTGGAATTTTTACATGAACTGTCTGGCGATGTCCTCCAGCTGAGCTGTTCCTCACGCACGCCGGGGCTCGCGTAGCGCGACTAGCTGCACGAGGACATCGGAACAGCAGGCAAGACTCTGATTCAGAACGTCAGTGGAGCACGGATGTTCTGATGTGGCTACCTTGTGCCTCATCTCTTGTGCGGCGTCAGGGGCCGTGCTCATTGCTCTGAAGTGCACAGAAAGCTTTGGGTGGATGCCATTTGGGGTTGGGGCTATAGGTTGAAGGTCTGTAATGTGTGAACATGGACATGGTCTGTGCATAGATATGTAAAGATATGGCGAATTTAGAGTTTCATCACACAGCTTTCATACCCATGCTTGTCTTTTTTTTTGGTGAACCATTATGAGCAGTGAAGTGAGGGGGAAAAGCTGAAATACAGATTTGAGAGAGAAGAATGCGATTTCCAAAAGATGATTTATAGACAGTGAGAGCTTTTTTACAGAAACACAGAACCAGAATGCAGTCCGCTCAACATACCAAACACTCAGAGAGCGGTCAGTTTAACACTCTGGACCAAAACCAGCAGACACACTCAGTGTTTGAGAGTAATGTGTGTGTGAGTGTGAATGTTGGAGAGTAATGTGTGTGTGAGTCTAATGTGTGTTTGAGAGTAATGTGCGTGTGAGTGTGAATGTTTGAGAGTAGTGTGTGTGTGTGTGTGTGTGTGACTGATCGTGAATGTTTGAGAGTAATGTGTGTGTGTGTGAGTGTGAATGTTTGAGTGTAATGTCAGCAGTGGACCTGTTGGAAGTGGGGTGCACTCCACTGAGACCGATGAAGCCGGTCACACTCAGCTGAAGAGCCCATCCATGCTCCTGTAAGTGGACACACACACACACACACACACACACACACACACACACACACACACACACACAAGAAGCACACAGCTTTGTGTTGCAGCGTTATTACTGCTATTACTCCCACTGGTGTATTGTGTAGTAGAACAGCAGAGATGGTACCTGGTCTGGACTTGGAACCATTTGATACACACACACACACACACACACACACACACACAGGCAGGCACAGGTGCTCTTAATAGGTGCCTGATGGACTGAACTAGTTGAGTTGAGCGTTGGCACACACACACACACACACACACACACACACACACACACACACAGGCACAGCTGCTAGTAATAGCTGCCTGATGGACTGAACTAGTTGAGTTGAGCGCTGGTGCAAGTGAATTGGCCCATTAGAGTGGATGGTGTAAAACAAACACAAATGACTTCCTCCAGTGCACCCCCCAGCAGCACCTCTCTAACAAGCTGCAAACGAGGAGCTAATTAGTCCTGTCGCTTCCTCCCACTAGACCCCCCCCCCCCTCTCTCTCTCTCTCTCTCTCTACGCCTCTCAAATTGCAGGTCTGAAGGCTATGTCCACATTATTGGGCTTTCATTAAAATGTCATACCTTTTTTTTCACACCAGCGTTTTTCGGCCCCAAAAATCCAGAAACCTCCTACGCTTGTCAAGGGGTGTATAAATGTTGTCAGTGCCAATTTCTTGATTTAGATGAATATGAAGTGCCAATTCGGCAGCCTTTCTGAAACCTAGCAGCTGGATTCTCTACGTTCTTGGCTAACACACACACACACACACACAGTTTCAGTGCTAGTAAGTCTGAGTGGGCAGTTTGAGGCCGCTGGTTTATGGGACGTGTATGAGTGGTCAGGGGTAGGTGAGGGTCGGAGACCTAAAGGTGTGACACGTGTGTCTCTCTGAGTGTATGGCCTTGTATCCGCCATGTTTTGTGTAGCTACACGGGCGCTTTGCTAGCCTGGCTAGCGCCTACCGCTTCTCAAATGAGACGTGGTCTGGCAACCAAACATTCATTTTCTCGTATTTTAAAAAAATGCCCAGATCCGTTCATTGGGCGCCACGGATGTCTATCAAATGTGTTTGTGCATATCTCATCATCGTCTTGCTTTCCCCCCTGTTCTGTGATTGGTCCCCTATCTCAGGAAAAAAAAAAATTGTAGTTTCCAGGCTGCCTTAGTAGCGAATCAAATGGCGCTTGAGGCAGCATGGGAACACCCAGGCTAGCACTTGGCTACAAGGACACCAACCCTACATGGATGAGCTCCAAACGGACAAGCGTGAACAATCGTTGAGAGTGATGATTGGCCTCCAGTCTCCTACCTCTGTGGGAGTTGATGTAATGCCTTTGTAATCACCATCCTCGCAACTTGTTCCTCGTCAGCCTTGAATTACACACACCTGTGTGTGTGTGTGTGTGTGTGTGTGTGTGTGTGTGTGTGTGTGTGTGTGTGTGTGTGTGTGTGTGTGTGTGTGTGTGTGTGTGTGTGTGTGTGTGTGTGTGTGTGTGTGTGTGTGTGTGTGTGTGTGTGTGTGAGGCCAGTAAGCCTGCTTGGTCCCTGCGGGACTGTGTGCAGCTTTAATGCATTCATAATTTATGCCTGAGAAGGCCGTGCTGAGCGGAATATTCATGAGCGGCGTACTTCAGCAAGGCGCTTCTCGCATCGCATCACATCACATTGCGTGTGTGTGTGTGTGTTTGTTTGGTTTGGCGCAGCGCATGTTCGGGGGATAGTTTTACAATTAAACCCAACCACAAGATCAGTTGTTTCTCTCACACACACACACACACACACACACACACACACACACACACACACACACACACACACCACGCACGTGTGCACCCCCCTCATCCCAGGATGATGAAAATTGCAGTGGATCAAAGTGAATGAGAAGATGATCACTGTGCGTCTAAGCATTGCTGAGCTGTTTCAAAGCAGATAACGTTGCTTTTAATGCCGAGCGCGCTGTCTGGATGAAAGGGAGGAGAAGGAGAAGGAGGAGGAGGAGGAGGTGTGGGGGGGGACAGGGCCAACTGGAGATGCGGTTAGCGATTGAGGAGTCATAAGCCTCAGAGGCAGAAGAGGAGGAGGAGGGGGAGAGGAGGAGGAGAAGAAGAGAAGAGAAGAGAGGAGAGGAGGAGAGGGAGAGGAGGACCCCCATTCCTCTGCTGTCATCAGATTCAGATTGTTTTCTTCTGCACTCCTCTGCCTGCACTGAATACCAATTAGCTGCGATGATGAGAAGTACCTAACCTTTCAAAGCTTGTTGCAGCAGTCCCGCGCTGACATAATGAGCTTGTGTGAACATAGTGTGTGTGTGTGTGTGTGTGTGTGTGTGTGTGTCTCTGTCGGGTGGGTGTTTTGGTTGGAGTCTCTAGGCTTTGTCCTCCAGGATTGTTCACACATTCACACACGCCCTCCCCCAGACTTGCCCATTGTGGAGTGGGGCACACACACACACACACACACACACACACACACACACACACACACACACACACACACACACACACACACATCTGTCCAGTGAGTGAGCCACATCAAAAGCCATCTGCCCAATCAGGTGCCAGCCAGTCACTCTCCAGGGGCAGAAAGTAGCCAATCACAGGCTCCTCAACCCCAATTGGTCGTGTGTGTGTGTGTGTGTGTGTGTGTTGGGTCAGTAGTAGTCCAAAGCACACTCCTAGATGTGTGTGCCATGTTTGGTTTGCGAGACGGAGCATGATAATTGGCTGAGAGGCTGTGCTTTAATAGGTCCTCTCTGACAGACAGGTGCTGGGCACAGCAGGGGGTGTTTAGATGGGCATCTGGTGTGTGTGTGTGTGTGTGTGCGTGCGTGTGTTTGTGTGTGTGTAATGTTTGGTCTGACTGCTCCCACCTTTTCCTTTTGTTGTGGTTCCTTGTCCTCTATACTATCTGCAGTGGGGTGTTGCCTAATATTAACACTGTGTATAGTCTCTCTCTCTCTCTCTCTCTCTCTCTGTGATGTTGAAGCTGCAGGTTTCAGGTCTGTTTTTCTCTCTTTCCCTCCCACAGTCAGTGTCGCTATCTTTGTTCCCCTTCCGCCTCTCTCGTTCTCATTCAAACCCAGAACACACATCCATCACTCCTGCCCTGTCCTGTCCTGCCCTGTCCTGCCCTGTCGTCTAGACCCTAACGCAGCAGCGTTGGCCTCTGGCGTCAGTCAGGGCATGGCGTGGCGTGGCGCGGCGTGGTTTGTTATGATGGAGGGGGAAGGGTTTGTGTAGCAGCCGGGGCACATTAATTAGTCATTCGTCATGTAGACACTTGCCACCAGTGCCAGGCCTCCTGAAAACGCCAGCACTAACACAGACAACACCAGTGCTAACCACTGCTAACACAGACAACACAGGCAACACCAGTGCTAAACACTGCACAGACAACACCAGTGCTAACCACTGCTAACACGGGCAACACCATGGGTGCCTCTCATGCAGCGTTTATACGTCCTCCCTCGCTCCTCGATGCCTCGATCCTCACTGATCTACATAAAGAATGATGGGGGGGAAACAATGGGATAGTCTATCCAGTGTTCGTTATAGATCAGTGGGAACGCCCCTCAAGGATCGAGCATCGAGGATCGAGGAGGCATGATGAGAGGCACCCCAGGGCTAACCACTGCTAACACGGACAACACCAGTGCTAAACACTGCTAACACAGACAACACAGGCAACACCAGTGCTAACCACTGCACAGACAACACCAGTGCTAACCACTGCTAACACGGACAACACCAGTGCTAACCACTAACACAGACAACACCAGTGCTAACCAGTGCTAACACGGGCAGCACCAGGGCCAACCACTAATATGGACAACACCAGTGCTAACCACTGCTAACACAGACAAAACCAGTGCTAACCACTGCTAGGGTTGCAAAATTCCGGGAATTTTCAAAGTTGGAAACTTTCCATGGGAATTAACGGGAATATACGGGAATTAACGGGAATAAATGGGAATTAATGGGAATAAACTGGAAATATTGTATCTGGCAAGTCAGTATATGACAGAGACCTTAATGTAGTTGGAAAAAACCCATCTCTCAGCATAATGTTAGCTAAAACAACCTGATTTAATGCAAATTCAGTTGAATTTCTACCCTGCACACAGGTCAATTACATGCACACAACAATCAACATAGGCTACTAGACATATGGGAAACCTAATTTTCCCGGTGAAAACGTCATTGCAAACGTTATCTCATGTGGGAATAACTGGTGCGAAACTGGGGGAAGTTTGCGAACTTCACTGTTGTCCTCATGTAAATGGAAGAACGTAATTTTGCATAAGCTCTAATGGGATGGTTAATAATCATATGGTCATATTACTGGTCTGATTTAGCTTGGCACTTTTAAAATAATCACAATCTGTGAGGTTTGGGGTCATACATGTATGTAATATCGGCATTTTTTGGCCAACCGAGGATTAGAATAAATTCATTACACATTTTTGTAACAAGTCGAGTTAAGTCAGTGTTCACGGCAGTCTTGGCTAATGTAAACTGCTAGTAAAAAACAGAATTCCCGTAAATTCCCATTAATTCCCTAATTTCCTGTAATTCCATAAAAGTTTCCCATTTTGAATATTTCCAAAATTCCCCAGCTTAACTTCCCATGGGAAATTTCCAGAAAGTTTCCGGAAATTTACCGGAAATTTTCCACCCCTTTGCAACCCTAACCACTGCTAGCACGGACAACACCAGTGTTAACCACTAACACAGACAAAACCAGTGCTAACCACTGCTAACACAGACAACACCAGTGCTAAATACTGCTTACACAGACAGCACCAGTGCTAACACAGGTATGGGGATAAGGCCTCCTGTAAACCAGTCATGCAGTCTTCCCACCCACTAGGCCTGCACAGCTGACCGACGCGGGTGAAACCCACTCATAAGCCGACACGGTGCTCGTTCTGACCCTTTGTAGTGTGTGTGTGTGTGTGTGTGTGTGTGTGTGTGCTCCCTCAGATCCTCCCACTGCTCTGCATCTGTGTCAGAGGCCAGCTATCGGATGAGTCATTGAACTGGGGAGGCAGTGACTGTAGAGTTGTGTACATCACTCTCTCACCACCCCCTTGCCCACACACACATTCACTCACACACTCACACACTCATATGCAAGAAACTAGAACGCCATAATGTTCACCAGCAGTGGGTTGATAATGATTTTTTAGGCTGCTATATACTGAGAATTTCCGGTGAATAAGCCATAATATATGATGATTGTTGCATATGTGTTGGCTTGGCTTTGGCTTTTGTCGTGTGTGTGTGTGTGTGTGTAGGCTTGCTGAAGGAGCAGCAAAGCGTGTAGGCCTGAGCCTCTGAGTCACTGGCTGTGTGTAGAGCTTCAAGCACTGTACCTCTGCATGGCTGTCACTGTGGAAACGCTTCTGCTTTATCACACACACACACACACACACACACACACACACACAGCCTATGGGCAGAGCGTTGGTAGCTGCAATGCTGTGGGGTGTGGGAGAATCTAGTTCTGTTTGAGGACATGTTGAATGCATCTGGATGTACAGTAGCCTAGATATGCAGGAGGAGTAGGCCTGCTATGGAGTGGGGGAAGCAGGATTAGTGTGTGTGTGTGTGTGTGTGTGTGTGTGTGTGTGTGTGTGTGTGTGTGTGTGTGTGTGTGTGTGTGTGTGTGTGTGTGTGTGTGTGTGTGTGTGTGTGTGTGTGTGTGTGTGTGTGTGTGTGTGTGTGTGTGTGTGTGTGTGTGTGTGTGTGTGTGTGTGTGTGAAGGGGCGTTGTTGATGCAGTGTGTCTCAAGCCTCTCTGAATCCACCCTCACCCCTCTGCGTTTGTGAGGGGTTGTAAGAGGACTGCCGCACTGGTTCGGCCCGGGTTTTGACTCCGGGCTTGCTGCATTGCAGGATACGGAGGTACTGCTGGCACACACACACACACACACACAGCCACTAAACACACAGAGGGGGAGCAGCGCTGGAGTTGAAATCCCTGCTTGGCTCCCCAACTCCCGTTCAACCTGCCTCACCCCTCTGCTCTGCTCTCGATAGTGTTTGTGCAGTGTGTGTGTGTGTGTGTGTGTGTGTGTGTGTGTGTGTGCTGCTGTTGGTGCAGCTGATGTCCTGATGGCTGCAGCCCTCTCACACTCTCTCTACTCCCTCTCTTTTCTCTTTTTCTTTCTCTCTCTCTTTCTCTCTTACTCACTCACTCACTCACTCACTCACACTGTCTCTCTCTCTCTCTCTCTTTCTCTCTTTCTCTCTTACTCACTCACTCACTCGCTCACTCTCTCTCTCTCTCTTTCTCTCATACTCACTCACTCACTCACTCACTCACTCGGTCTCGCTCTCTCTCTCTCTCGCTCTCTCTCTCCCCCTCTCCTTTCCTCCTCTCCTCCTCTCCTCCACTCTGGGGGCACTGATGTGTGGGAGGCCATTGAGCTGCAGACTTTCTGACTACGGAAGTGTCTGCTATGGCCGGCCACACACACTTTCTCTCTCTCCCCCGTTATCCTTTAGCTCTCTCTATCTATCTATTTGGCTCTCTGTCTGGCTGTCTGGCTGTCTGGCTGTCTGTCTGTCTGGCTGGCTGGCTGGCTGTATCTCTCTCTCTCTTCCTCTGTGTCTGTCCCCCCCTCTCTCTCTGTGTGTCTCTGTCTGTCTGTCACTCCCCCCCCCCCCTCTCTCTCCGTCACTCTCTCTGTCTCTCTCTCTTCCTACAGTCAGCCCCTAAGCCTGACTGAATGTAAACAAAGCTTCAGGCTCACAGCATCATTGCTTGCTCATCACTTTTCTCACACTAGCTTATGCACCATACACAATCTCTCTCTCTCTCTCTCTCTCTCTCTCTCTCTCTCTCTCTCTCTCTCACACACACACACACGCACACCTGCACACTTAGTGTCTAGTGTCACACTTAGTCTCTAACACACTATACACCCTTGTGTACTGTTATACACTCATTCACTCAGTCAGTGTCTCTCTCTCTCTCTCTCTCTCTCTCTGATTGTCATTCCCTCTCTACTTCTCCATCTCTGCTACACGTATTGCTAAATGAACTGAAGTGGGCTCCCCCTCCCCGGCACTCCCTCTGTTGGTCAGTATGTGTACAGCAGTCAGCCTTTGTGTTCTGAGGGTGATCAACATAATGTTGACGGAGACCCCACAGTGAATATTGAACATTCTCAAGACAAGTCTGCCCACTAGTGTGTGTGTGTGTGTGTGTGTGTGAGGGAGATTGTGATAATTATTGTCTGATGTCAGGCCATGAGGAAAAAAACTCTTCTTTCTCTCTTCCTCTCTTCCGCCCGCCTCTTCCCATTTTCTCTGTGCTCTGTGGGTGGATCCACTTTCTCTTTCTCTCCCTCTCTCTCTCTCTCTGTTGCTCTCTTTCTCTCTCTCTCTCTCTCACGCGCCTTGCACTCTCTTTCTCTCGCTATCTCTCTGTCTCTTGATCTCTTTCTCTCTCTCTCACACTCTATATCACCCAGTGTTCTCTCCCAGTCTCCCTTTAATTCAGAGTTAATTGACAAGGTTCCCGGTACACTCTGTGCTGATGCTGAGATTGTAGACAGCCTCTGTGGACAAATCTGTTCATTTCATTTGAAGGGTTGCATTTAGCAGTTGGTTCTGGTTCATTTGATTTTCAGTGAACAACTGGGAACAGGGAAAACTGGATTTGAATATCAGCAAACCATCTCTAATGTCTTGTTAGGTGGACTAGCCAAATAATAGTTCAGTTATGTTGTCCAAATGCAAGTAATCAACTAATCGGATCACACCACAGCCTATTCAAAAGAACTCTCCTATGGCCTGCTGTATCCTGCTTGTTCATAACTGCAGCCCTGCCTCTGTGTATATGCATCAAAAGGTTGTACGGCATTTGAAACTAGTAACCCCCTGCAGCTCTCACAACAGGTTTAGGCCCCGTAGTCTTATGCTGTAGCATTTTTGAGGCTAGCTTCTGTCTTCTTGTGCATTAGCTAAGCCAGGTTTTTGAGTGTGGAATAAAGCTGAAATAGCCTCCTGCTCCAACAGATGGGGCATGCTTGTGTCCCAGGTGGGTCATTCAGCGTAGGCACCACATGCTGTAGGGAAGCACAACATATGTATATTTACTGACCCCTGGTGGCCAGAATTGTAAACTTCAACACAATGGTTCAAATATATTTATATATGAATGAGTCATTCAGACAAGTGTACGTAAACAGAGTTGGGTAAATTACTGTTAAAATGTTGCCGAATGGAATACTTTAGATTATACATCTATGGCTATTCTCATCACCATTTCACAACTGTATGTTATCACTGTTCCTTAAAAAGAATACATCTGATTTTAGGTTAGCAATCTCTCTTCAACTGAGTCCAGTATTGTTCCTCTCCATGGAGTCCAGTTGGATTTCTTGACCGGTCAGCCAAACACACACACACCGTGCTTCCCAACCTCTGCATCTGGCTCCACTAGCACACCTAGTACACACACTCTTCTCAGGTGTACACTAGGACACACACGATGGGTGCCTCTCATTTGGGCTTTTATGTGTCCTCCCCTCACTCCTCGGGCCTCGATCCTCACTGATCTACATACAGAATGATGGGGCGGCAACAATGGGATAGTTCATCCAGTATTTGTTATAGATCAGTAAGAACGCCCCTTGAGGATCGAGCATCGAGGATCGAGGAGTGATGTTGAGAGGCACCCCTAGTCTATTCTCAGGTGTACAGTTGGACACACCCCAAGTCTCTTCTCAGGTGCACACTAGGACACACACCTAGTCTCTTCTCAGGTGCACACTAGGACACACACCTAGTCTCTTCTCAGGTGCACACTAGGACACACACCTAGTCTCTTCTCAGGTGCACACTAGGACACACACCTAGTCTCTTAGCTGTACACTTGGACACACACCTAGTCTCTTCTCTCAGGTGCACACTAGCGCCACATACAGGCCACAGTTGTCCTTTTCACCTGTGACGTGTTCAGACTTTCTCTTCCCCTTCCCTTAGGTATGTCCAGCCCAGCTGAGATGCCCATGATGTCCGTCTGTATCTCTCAGGTGCAAGCCAGCTCTTTATCTGACCTCTCACCTCTTCTCTCCTCTGCCCCCCCCTGCCCCCCCCCCCCAAACCCTGTTGCTGCCCCCTGCAGGCCAAGTCGTGTATCTGTCACATGTGTGGTGCGCACCTGAACCGGCTGCATTCCTGTCTCTACTGCGTTTTCTTCGGTTGCTTCGCCAAGAAACACATCCACGAGCATGCCAAAAACAAACGACACAACCTAGGTAAGACGCTCTCACAACAACAGACAGACACTCTTACAACTGACAGCCAAGGTATGATATTCACGACTGACACAACTTTGGTAAGACGCTCCCACAACACTGACATAACCTGGGCAAGACACTCTTAACAACTGACACAATCTGGGTTTATATTCTCAAATGACACAGCCCAAGCAAGATGCTAAGACCTAGCATCTATAGTTCGGATATTATACTAGTTGACTAATGACTACTAGGAACACTATCTCCACCTGACGTTATAGTTCTTTTATAACGGGGTTTCATGAAGATTGGATGGCATCTGTCACTGCTGCCTCTTGTTTAATGTGGATTATGAAGTTGGTATGGTTGTTTATTGCCCGCTGTGGGAAATCCCCCGCCTATAGAAATCCCCTGCCGAGGAAATGAAACACCTTTGCTATGCATCCATCTCAAATGAACAAACATTCGTCTTGTTTAACCATTGACAGGTAAATAGGTTGCATTTATATAGCAGATATAAAGCACCACAAATGACAGAGTTTTCCATATAGACCGTCTTGCAGTAAACATTCTCCAGATCCAGTAGGAGCAGCAGCTGTGGCCTGCAGTGCTTCTTGCATGTGTGCCAGCCAGTCAGCCAGCCCTCTGTTGAGCGCGTAGGCTCCATACAGCAGACGGCCCTCTCTCTGCTCGGCTGTGCTGCATTGCTACTGTGGGGTGCGTGTAGTCGTCAGCGTGCGTGTGTGCGTGCGTGCGTGCGTGTGTGTGTGTGTGTGTGTGTGCGTGCGTGCATGCTGGTGCAGGACCTTGATCTCAGTCTGAGCACGCTCCCGTCAGCCCTTTGAACACCCCCGGCTAAGCAGCCGTCTCACATGTCACGTCTCTGGAGCACAGTGCCGCAGACCCCCCCTCACGTGCACCAAGCCTCCACATCTTAAACGCCCCTTTAGATTCACAAACAGAGTTGCACCGTCTCCACATCTTAACGCCCCTTAGATTCACAAACAGAGTTGCACTGTCTCCACATCTTAACGCCCCTTAGATTCACAAACAGAGTTGCACCGTCTCCACATCTTAAACGCCCCTTAGATTCACAAACAGAGTTGCACCGTATCCACGTCTTAAACAGAGTTGCACCGTCTCCACATCTTAAACGCCCCTTAGATTCACAAACAGAGTTGCACCGTCTCCACATCTTAAACGCCCCTTAGATTCACAAACAGAGTTGCACCGTATCCACGTCTTAAACAGAGTTGCACCGTCTCCACATCTTAAACGCCCCTTAGATTCACAAACAGAGTTGCACCGTCTCCACATCTTAACGCCCCTTAGATTCACAAACAGAGTTGCACCGTCTCCACGTCTTAAACGCCCCTTAGATTCACAAACAGAGTTGCACCGTCTCCACGTCTTAAACGCCCCTTAGATTCACAAACAGAGTTGCACCGTCTCCACGTCTTAAACAGAGTTGCACCGTCTCCACATCTTAAACGCCCCTTAGATTCACAAACAGAGTTGCACCGTATCCACGTCTTAAACAGAGTTGCACCGTCTCCACATCTTAAACGCCCCTTAGATTCACAAACAGAGTTGCACCGTATCCACGTCTTAAACAGAGTTGCACCGTCTCCACATCTTAAACGCCCCTTAGATTCACAAACAGAGTTGCACCGTATCCACGTCTTAAACAGAGTTGCACCGTCTCCACATCTTAAACGCCCCTTTAGATTCACAAACAGAGTTGCACCGTCTCCACGTCTTAAACGCCCCTTAGATTCACAGAGTTGCACCGTCTCCACATCTTAAACGCCCCTTAGATTCACAAACAGAGTTGCACCGTCTCCACATCTTAAACGCCCCTTAGATTCACAAACAGAGTTGCACCGTATCCACGTCTTAAACAGAGTTGCACCGTCTCCACATCTTAAACGCCCCTTAGATTCACAAACAGAGTTGCACCGTCTCCACATCTTAAACGCCCCTTAGATTCACAAACAGAGTTGCACCGTCTCCACGTCTTAAACAGAGTTGCACCGTCTCCACATCTTAAACGCCCCTTAGATTCACAAACAGAGTTGCACCGTATCCACATCTTAAACGCCCCTTTAGATTCACAAACAGTCTGTAGACAGTCTAAAAGGGATGAAATATACAATCTCAATCAAAATATCCAGTGGCTATAGTTTGAAACATACATAGATTGAGTAGACAGTGGCACTTTAAACTGTAGGATTACGCCTCTCCAGCGAGAGAGAGAGAGAGATGAGGGCTGTTTGGTGTTGGTCCTCAGACATCCTCCTTTCTGTTTGCAACACAAGGACAGCCAGTGATGACGACGCTGACTAATATGTTTGGGCTGCGATGATCAGTTCAATACAGTGTTATACGTATATACATATATAATAATATGCATTTAGGTCAATCCTATTTAGTATGCACATATGCATTTGGATGAGCGGTGGTGTAGGAGACTGCATTTCCCCCGTTCCTTTATGGAATTGTTTTCTTTCTAAAAGCGTTTGTGTTTTGTTGACAT
>NC_084996.1:22657947-22685447 GCF_963854185.1 Sardina pilchardus | reverse complement strand
GGTTTAGGGAAGGCAGATTCAGAGCTTAGAGTTGCCAAGAATGGAAGTATGGACACTAATCTTTGCTGAATAATCCAAGTCCACATTTCTCTCCCACCAGTGCCACAGGGTATGAGTGTTGCAGGGGATCGACTCCACATTTCATCATGTCTGAAACTAGGTTCACGCTCTGCTACAGTGCATTGGAAGGTGTGTGAGCGAGAGATATCTACGCTATAAGCCCCGAGGCCCTAGTTTACACTGATTTTAGAACAGCTGAGGGCCGTTGTTAGGCTTGTGGAGTAACTAAAACCCTCTTAGCTGTTCTAAAATCAGTTTTAACTATGGACTCGAGTGACTTATTGCTTTTCTAAAAAGGGTTACTACATATATCTGGCAAGATTTCATGAAACGAAAGGCACAGCAACGAGAAATGTAACAATGAATTCATAGATTCATCATTCATCCACCAAGAAATAGCCTATACTGTATATTACCTCTACCCGAATGGGTTGCCAAGCAACATCGAGACACAGCTGCTACAACGTTTGTGTAAGTAGTTGTAGCACACTACTATAGGATGAAATGCGGTCAAGGTGTATGTTTGTGTTGTTGGATTTTACATTTGCATCGAATACGATTCAGCCAATCATGTGCATGTGTACATGCACACTAAGCGAATTTCCCTCACAGGATCAAAAAAAGTATATATTCTATTCTATTCTAAAAACAATATTAATGGCAATGATCGGGTAACTGGAAGAATCTGTTTAAGGTGTTTACTGTACATGTCTCAATGAAATCAGAAGATTGACACAAACCTATGTTTGTTAAACAGATTTTTCATAAACCAATAAGAGCTATAAAGTGATGATGGAAATGGATTTATTCCAATTCCATCAGCACTTGAATAATCAGATGACTACAAAAACTTGATGATAATCAGTTTTCCGTGTGCATGTAAATGCGATCCTAATCAAGGACTGTAACTATTCGTTCTAGCAGATCCCCACCTGAGACACTGTTTTCATCTGTACCATTTTACTGGACACCTCCTTCATAAGATGAGCATGACCATGTCAAAAGATTCTCATGGCAGATGTCCTATGCTGACGCAAATTGTCGAAACAATCAGTGTAGTGTTGAGCAACCACTGTTGGTGTTTGTCATGTTGGTTAGGTGCTGTGGCAGCGTAGTGATGTACAGGGAGAGCAGTTACGATATATACCAGTAGTAGTGATGTGGTTTTGCAGTCACGATGCACATGATATCTGCCATATTTATGACATGGTGTGAAATCGGGTGAAAGAACGGTTTGATCCATGACTACAAAGTCTTGTGTGGTTAGCCTTGTCCACATGTCCACTCAATGGGCTGCTTTAGGGATGAACGAGATGATCAGTCTGTCATCGGTATTGGCAGATATCAGCTCAAGAATTGTGTTATTGGCATCTGGAGATATTCCTGCTAGATTAAGTGGGAAGACTACATCGGTAGATTTGGCACTAATTAAGGGTTTCAGAGGAAGGATCATACAGATGTGTTCTTATAGAATGGGACCTTTTATTTGAAAATGTTGAAATTATTTATTTTTTATCACAACTGAGGATCTATATTCCTTTATTTCTGAAGTATACATTTTACGTAGAATGAAAGGAAATGTGCCTGTATCTGCAAAAGTAGGCCACCACGAGTAGATGATCCATTTGTCGGTGCATTTTGGGTTCCACCTATACAGGCTGGCTGATTTAATTGTCAGATACATAGATAGATTTCATGATAGTGTGGCCTTTTTGTGTAGGCTACGTTATCACTGATTCTAAAATCATATCACAAGCATACATGTGGCTGATTTTTTTCTTGGATAGTCTGTCACACAAAGACTGAACACATCATCTGTTAAGATTGAAGTGTAGTGTATTAAATTGACGTTGAACAATAACTGAACATCTCCATAACCAAATCCAACCCCTAACCTTAAATAGAAGTTAATAGAATGTCAGTGGATCGTTTGCCGATAACCTGAGCATCTGTAGATAGCTTGTGAGCGTAAGGTCCTAGTAAAGTGAGACCAATGTGTGTATTCTCAATTCAAGCTCAGTGTAGGCAGTGTACTTTAGACGCCAAAGATGCTCTGGCCTTCCGTGCTTTGCTGAACATCACCAGAGGTGGACGGGAAGATTCGAATAGAGACAGGAAAGGTGAAGTATCACCACATGCAGTTACTGCATCGAAGTGGCAAAATTAAATTGCTTTCCCGGTCAGGATGTTTCAAAATCTTCTGTTGTTGCCAGTGCCTGCCTTGAGTTTAATTCATGTTTACTGTCAACCTGAGATATAATGAAGTAATCAGTTTTAGAAAAATATGATTTACACATACAAACTACATCCCAACATGGCAGACCCATATTCCCCACCGAGTATCATCTTCCATGGTGAATGTGGTTAACCTTCTGTTTAGCCTTTATGTTGTTTAGCCTTTATGTTAGGGTGACCAGACGTCCCCGTTTGGGTTGTCTGTCCCTGGGAAGATACAGAAAAACTACCCATGTCCCTTTTGTTTTTTGAAGGTACAACTTGTACTTGACAACTTGATGTATTTCAATCAGATTGATAGTCAAGCTGAAAATGTCCCCTTTTTTCCACATTTTTGGGATGACGTAGGGCTCTACCCGGTTATGGTCTCGGACATCTGGTCACCATACTTTCAGTAGTGCGTGGATACTGGAGAAGGAGTAGGCTAGTGGGACGTAGGCCTGTGGGACGGCTTCTGAAATGTGTCTCATTCCCACTGCAGTCACTTGTTGTGAGTCACGCAGTGGTGATGGATTTAACAGCCTGATGGTATTTATGACTCACATCAGATTCGCAGTGGGGGCACTTGTGTCATCCCTGAAGTGGGTATGGTCACAACAGGGTTCAACTGGCCCTGAGAAACTGCTTCTCATCCGAAATAGCACAGGGGTGCGTTTCCCGAAAGCATCGTAAACCTACGATGATCGTAAAGTCCCTCTTACGACCGTCTTAAGATTTGCCGACTGTTTCCCGAAACCATCGTAGCTTAAGAGCATCGTGAAAACACTCGTAGATCTACGAGTGATCCAGAGTGCTCGTTACTGACTAAGAGCGTCGTAACGCTATGCCTCAGTGGAGTCACCAGCAGGATATGCAGGGGGATTACAACTAAGATTATAATGATCCAACTTACGTTACCATTCTTTATTGTATTTGCTTGTGATGATTCAGATTTTAGCATGCAAAATAGCATTCATTCAATGGACATAATGATGTTATCAAAACCGGACAAAAATAGCCTACAAACAAGTTAGGAAACGAGACGTCGCCAGAAAAGTTTGCCATTATCTTTTTTGTGTAGCCTTTTATTTTTTATGTTTTATTAGGCTTATGAGGTAAAAACAGAGAAAGGAATATGTGGCTATAGTCTGTGCTGCGTCAAAATCTAAGCCTAGGCTATGTTATTTAAGCCTAGGCCTATACATTTCCTCATTTTCTTATCAACCTCTTTATTCAAACGTGACACCTCGAAACATTATTGCACAGGCAGCACACCGTGCTCTCACAAGTAGGTTAGCAAAGAACTGGCATGAACGATGTAGGAATAGGCTAGCCAAAGCCTAATATGTTACATATCCTATCTAACAAACATAAAAACGGGGCAACAATCTAATGTTAAATAATAAAAAGTATGTATGCCTGTGTGTGGTACTGTATATGGCCTAGGCTACTTGGAATGCTTACATGCAGATGTCAAAGGTTTTCTATTCTCGTATTGATGTGAATTAATGTATAGATCCGAAGTTCAGACGGTAGGCTTAGCTGTGACGTGCAGTCACCTGACATCACCATCACTCAAATTAGGGGATATTTCAGAACTTTTCTCGTGGACAGCTCCCTTAAGAGCATCGTAAGATCAATGCACGCGCGTTCACGCTACGAGCATGTTCGGGAAACAGTCGGCAAATCCTAACGATCGATCTTAAGATGAATCGTAGAAAACCCTCGTAAGAGTGTCTATCCATCGTTATCGGGAAATGCACCCCAGGTCTGTGGGTCAAGCTGAGCAATCTTTACTGCAAACTCTTGATACTTTCTGTGCATCATTAGGTGTGATGGTATTGTATGTCATGTGGTGCTATAGTCTCGCCACAGGGTGGCACTGTGTTGTGTTTCTGCAGTTAATACCTCAGCCATGTTGTTTCAGTCTGACACGTGCTGTCTGGTTGGGTCAAAAAAGTAATTATTCATACGATTAAATAATGTAATTTAATGCTGTACAAAAGAACTCGAGGCGTCGCCAAACGAGTGATTTCAAGATCTGATGTGAACAGTTTAAACACATTACAGTAAGCGGGGAGGGACACTAAGCATGCACTTACATCTTTAATGAACAAACCAAACAATTCATTAGAAATGAGAGCAGTGTCAAACAAGACTTTTAAAAAGCCACCTTATTACAAAAGCATCAGCACATGAGCAAACAGCAAGCCTAAGCCATCAGCAATATACTGCATTTCGCTGTGGAGCAGAAGAGACAAGGCTACATAAGGATGACGTGGGGTGCCTCTCATTTGGTGGTTTATACACCCTCCCTTCCTTCCTCGCTCGATCCTCGTCCTCACTGATCTTGATGAAGAATGATGGGGCGGCAACAATGGGATAGTCTATCCAGTGTTATAATTTAGATGGGAACGAGCCTCGGGTTTGAGAGGCACCCATGGCCGTATCTCTGGGGACTAGAGCATGCTCAGCTGTTGAGGAGAATGGCCCTGGAGCAGGTTACGATCCCACATGGCCATCACTGGAAATCTGTAGTGTCACAGTTAGTCACGCCGAATTTAGCCACTAACACGGACAGCTTTCTCGCTTCAATAGACGACTCGAATGACTGCAGTTCACAAAGCTGAGTGAAACTGATCCGAGCAGCAGGAGCAAGTGCACACACACAAAACTCGAAAACTTCCCATGCCGTGTTTCTCTTATTTAGTCCAGCCTGCGCACAGGCTTCCCAGATGTAGAAGCAAATGTACAAATGAAGCACATCAGCAGAGGGATGCACACATGAGAGTTGGCTCTGAGGAGTGGAAGTCTACAAATGAATGGATGGACACACCCTGTTGTACAGCCTTGGCTGCCTCCGGGAAAGTAACCTGTTTTGACTGGGAACAAGGAGCTCTAAATTGAACACTTATGAAGATGATGTGTTTTGATAGCATCTTTAAAAGCAGTCTGTGCATGAGGACTTCAGACACGAACTGTGTGTGTGTGTGTGTGTGTGTGTGTGTTTGGAAAAGGAATGCTTTACTCTATGGCATGATGACTCACAAACAATACTTCCTACAACAGAGAAATAGAAAATGCCCACCTGAGGGACTGTAACTGTGTTTTCATGGACAGAAGCCTATTCATATACATGCAGACACAAGCTCTCAGCGTTGAACACAGCCAGACAAACACATGAAACTACTCAATGAAGGCACGTTAGAGGGAAGTGTGTGTGTGTGATTGTGTTTGTGTATGTGTCTGTGATTGCGTTTGTGTGTGTGTGTCTGTGACTGTGTTTGTGCATGTGTGCGTATGAGATTATGTTTGTGTGTGTGTGTGTGTGTGATTGTGTTTGTGTGTGTGTGTCTGTGACTGCGTTTGTGCATGTGTGCGTATGAGATTATGTGTGTGTGTGTGTGTGTGTGATTGCGTTTGTCTGAGAGTGTGTGTGTTGTGGAGGGAGTCTGGTGAGTAGGAGTATGTTGCCCTACTGGGGCACTCACACTCTAGCCCTTCTCAAATTACCAGTGAGAAAGAGAAGATATATCAAGCAAGCACACACACTCACACACTCTCTCTCTCTCCCTCTCCTTCATGTAGGAGAACACACATTCTGTCATGCACACTTCTGTTGTTGCATGAACACCAGTTCAGAACAACACACATACATACACACGCACACACCCTTAATCAACTACACTTTTTACCCAATTGTGGTAGGGATCACTGGTCATGGCCACTGTGTAATGGTTGCACTGACCTTGGTGAATGAAGACGACCCCCCCCACACACACACACACACACACACCCACCCTGCTGTGCCATTTCACCTACATACCCCTGCAGTGGTGACTCCACGGAGGGTTGGCAATGTTTGTCCCGAAGGTTATCCAAACAGAGCCCTGTCCTGTCCGCACGCAGGCGCAAAGCAGCGCAGCGCAGGGCCACTCTGGGTCAGCGCCAGACGGCAGACCTGACAAGACTCAACGCGCATTTGATCCCAATTACACCGCCAGCATTCACTGGCAAAGTCCCAGACATCCTAAAGTCCACGTCTTAGCGGGGACTTCATCCAGCAGTGAATCTAGTCTTTCGAGTAGAATCAAGTCGTGTATTTTGTGGCATGTAAATATACCCAACTCATTACAAATGAACAGATCTCGTTGGTCTGACAGAATAATGTTGCATCTGTCATTTCCACTCATATCTGTTCCTGCTCATCTAGACTGATCTGTACTCATATACAGTATGTACAGTATTATAAATGCACAGCCCATGAAGTGTGTGTGTGTGTGTGGAGGGGGGTGCATATGTAGACGTCAAAGCAATATGATCCTTGACCTCTCCCTTAGAACCCAAAAGAACACCTGTCGCAGAACAGGTCCCTGGAACATTCCAGAGCTGTCATTTCTAAGGTGGAGTTACGCCTCTTGGGGAGGTGTGGGGATATACGACTCCGCAGACATGTGATGAGCCATTTTAGCATGACCTTCTTCACATCTCCACAGACGATAACACTAATAAATACTGCAAGTAAAACTGGTGTAAACAGCAGAGGTCACTTTCACTCAGACTTAAGACGTGGGTTATATAGCGTCTGGTTGGGTGAAGAAGGCAGTCAGAGAGACTGGACATACAGTATGATCAGGGGTGGAAAAGCTTCGGAAGTAAGTGGAAGTCCAACCATTCACTTAAACCAGCTGATTCTAATTCGCAACAACTCTTCAGCCAGGTAGAGCAGCTAATTGGTGAAATCACCTGTGTTAAGTGCACAGGTAGATCCAATACGTGGTTGGACTTTTTATTTTCTGAAGCAGGACTTCTCCACCTCTGCATATGAGCAGGTGAGGGGGCCAGGGGAATGGAGAGGGCAAAGGTAGGCCTTCCACATGGACACACACAGGCTAGCAGCAGGATGGTTAGTGATGGACCCACGATGCTCTCACTCGCTCTGGTAAGGAGGTTCAACGGAGAGAAGAGCAGAATACTCTGACATGGTCTGTACGGCAGTAATTCCATAGTAAATGTAGAATTCCATAATACTAAAGAGCAATTCAAATAACACATGCCCACGTTCATGCGGAAAATACACTCATACACACACTCACACACACACACGCACACACACATACATACATACCAACTCAAAACATGAACAGGGTTTACAAGCAATAATGGTTCCTGGCATCAGAAAATGAAAAAAAAAGTCTGTACAGAGAAATTCACATTAGTCCAGCACAAAATACAACACCCACACAAATGAATACATTCGACTGGCTGCCCTTGGACTCAAGACAGCCTCACCACCTCCCACCACCGGACCTCAAATCCCATCAAGAACTTAATATACCGTCAGCCAACCAGCCGACCTCACGTTCCTCTGTGTGTGTTCACACCTCACGTTCCTCTGTGTGTGTTGTGTCTGCCTTGTCTGCTCCTCTGAGTCCAGACAGTGTCTGGGTCCTCTCTGGGTTGGCGGGGCTGAACTAGTGATGGCAACAGGGCTTGCTCTCCCATCCACCTGCCACACACACACACACACACACACACATATCCCACTCAGCCCACTCCCAGACATCACTGGGCTCAGCTGCGTGGCCATTTTCTCCTGGTGGTGGTGGTGGAGGTGGTTGGCGTATGGGGCTCTGGTGTCTGTTAAGCACTTCTGTTTCTGTGTGTCCGAGTCCAGACTCCACGGGTCCGAGTGACCACGCACATTTCATCATCTTAGGGGGTACACATGGGGTCATTTCATCATCTTAGGGTCGACACGTGGGGTCAGGGTGGGGTCACGGTGGATGTCTGTCATCTACACACCCTCCAGAGTTCATGATGAAGCTGCTATGCAGTGACAGCAGCACGTAGTCACGTACTCTAATCAGACCGTAAAGAAAACAAGAAGACAATAAGAACAAAGGTGAGTGCACGTCCACCGCATGGGCAGTTGTCTGTGCGCGTCCGTAAGTGAGTATATTGTCTGACATTTGAGGAGGTCGCTGAGATGGAGAGGGGAGCGGGTCCGAGTGTTTGTCATGAATAACAACAGTAGTCTCTCGCTCTCTCACACACACACACGCGCACATTTCTGTTGAAATGGAAGGTCTCTACGAGCCAGCGACGTGTGAGTGTGTTGCGCTCTCATCTCTATGGAAATAAAATAGGGTCTCTGGAAAGGTTAGCACAGTGTGTTTGTGTGTTTGAGTGTGAGTGAGAGAGAGAGATAGATAAGGACAGTCTAAGGGTGTGTGTGTGTGCGCGTGTGTGAGTTGGTGTATGTGTGTGTGTGAGTTTGACTGTGTGTGTGTCCATGTGTGTGTCTCATCTGTATGCTAATGAGAAGGCTGTGGGGGATTAGGGAGGTGATCATGAGCCTCGTCGGCTACCCTATGGAAAGGTCACACACCCGCACGCATGCCACTGCCCCTTATGGATAAAACACACACACATCATGGATCCGCACGCATGCCACCCCCCTTATGGATAAAACACACACACACACACACACACATCAGAGGCAGCCGAGGGGGCAGGGCCACCCATCTGTAGACGCTCATATGTTAATGGTTTAACATGGCGTGCCTAATTTATTCTCCCGATTATCTGATCTGAACTAACAACCTCAACATTCAGCTTTGTTTTTCTACATGTGTGTATACCTCTGTCTGTGGCGACTGGTATGCCACAATGTCCTGTAATATACTGTTCACAGCATATGTGTGTGTGTGTGTGTGTGTGTGTGTGTGTGTTCCAGAATTGGCCACTTAGCCACCTGAAGATCCACAATAACAACCTCACCTCCAAAGAGGACCATCATACTCAATTCATACTTGAGTGATGGTGTGTTTGTGTTTGTGTTAATGTCTGTGTGTCTGTTTATCAATCCATACTCAAATTTGAGTGATCGCTGATGGTGTGATTGTCTTTGTGTGTGTGTGTGTGTGTGTGTGTGTGTGTGTTCCAGACTTGGCCACATGAGCCACCTGTAGATCCACCATAACAACCCCATCCCCAAGGAGGACTCTGAGTGATGGTGTGTGTCTGTGTTTGTGTGTCTGTCTTTCTGTCTATCTATCTATCCATCCATACTCGAGTGATTGCTGATTGTGTGTGTGTGCGTGCGTGCGTGTGTGTATGTGTGTGTGTGTGTGTGTGTGTGCTAGATGCTAGATGCTGGTCTGCAGGTCTCCGTTGAGCAGCGTGCTCTGGGTGTCGGTGGGGTCGTTCATCATGCGCGACTTGTCCTGCTGGCTGTTGCTGTGTGTGTGTGTGTGTGTGTGTGTGTGTGTGTGTGTGTGTGTGTGTGTGTGTGTGTGTTTGTGTGTGTGTGTGTGTGTGTGTGTGAGCTAGATGCTGGTCTGCAGGTCTCCGTTGAGCAGCGTGCTCTGGGTGTCGGTGGGGTCGTTCATCATGCGCGACTTGTCCTGCTGACTGTTGCTGCGCTCCACCTCCTCCAGCGCCCCGGCGGACCTCCGCAGGCACAGAACGTTCTGGAAGCTCTTCTTGAAGTTCTCCGACAGGAAGGCGTAGAGGATGGGGTTGGCGCAGGAGTTGGCGTAGCCGAGCACCACCACGCAGGCGAAGGTGTTGCGCAGCGCCGGCGTGCTGCTGAGGCTGCCCGTCACCGAGGTCACGTTGAACACGTAGAAGGGCAGCCAGCAGAAGACGAACACCGCCACCACGATGGACACCATGCGCGTCACCTTGCGCTCCGAGCGCTTCCGCTTGCTCGAGCCCACGCGGATGCCCGACGACTTCACCTGCACAGGTGAGAGATCAAACAAAGATTCTCACATTATCAAGTCAGGTGAAGAAGGCTGCCTATTTATACATAACAATTTACACATTATCAAGTTAGGTGAAAAAGGCTGCCTATTTATACAGTACATAACGATTTACACATTATCAAGTTAGATGAAAGAGGCCTTCTATTTTAAGACTAACATTATCAAGTTAGATGAAAGAGGCCTTCTATTTTAAGACTAACATTATCAAGTTAGATGAAAGAGGCCTTCTATTTTAAGACCAAGATTTCCACATTATGAAGTTAGATGAAAAAGGCCTTCTGTTTATAGATTAAGATTTCCAAATGATCAAGTTAGATGAAAGAAGTGTTCTATTTAAGACTATGATTTCCACATTATGAAGTTAGATGAAAGAAGGCCTTCTATTTGCAGATTAAGATTTCCACATTATCAGGTTAGATGAGAGAAGCCTTCTATTTTAAGACTAAGATTTCTTCATCATTATGATAGATGACAGGCCTTCTGTATATAGACCAACATGGAGGTCTGGCCTGTGTACAAACACTGTGTTTAAACACATACACAAACACACACACACACACACACACACACACACACACACACACACACACACACACACACACACACACAGACCAGACAGCTGGAGGACCACAGGGAGCAATAAGCTGATTATAAAAAAAGATTCTACATGAAATAAATAAAATTCAGATACAAACAGTATGTCAGAGGTGTTAGTGTTATAGATATACACAAAGTGGTGTTCAACCCCTAGTGCTATAGGCAGGGGCATCTCCCACGGCAGCCAATCAAGAAGCAGTCTTTGTGGGCTAGTGGCCAATCAACTAGCAGTCTTTATGGGCGAAAACATCACCAACGGCAACGGAGCAGCCTTTACGGGCGAAAAAACATCACCAACTGAGCAGCCTTTCGAGAGCTTCTCACGGGGGCTGTCAAGCAGGAAATGAATAATGAGTCCCATCTCGATGGATAACAAAGGAGATCTTATTAGTCTCAGGGATCTTAATCCCTTATGATCTGTCAGCAGGGGACCCAATCAACACATTATTTATGTTCTTCAATTATGAAAACAAAAGGTGAGGGGCAATGGATTCAACATCCACAAGTGCAACGCGTATTCGATTAAATTCATATTGTTAGAAATCAAGGCCTTTGTATCGGTTCTTCAAAAATATGAACAGACACTTTGAGAAGTGATTTAACAAAGGCCATTAGCGATGCCATGCCTCTCCGGTGCGATTGGGTGGTTAACTGAAATGACACAACCCTCCCATCACAAACACTGTGGTGATCCGGTCCTCTCAAACACACTTGCAGAATATCTGAAACCATTAGCAGTGCCATCACACTTAATCTCATTACTTAGCAGTCTTTTCAGAAAGCACAGCTGACAGATAGATCATGCTCTAAAAATAAGACTGTGTCCTTACGCCTACATGCCCACCCACGTATTAAAGCACACCAGATTCATGTCCTGGACATCACTTCATGACTAAATGGCAATAGCATAGGCCTATCTGCACATCTTTTCCCACTAATATAGTACTGAATCATTCATATTTGCCTCATGCTATTACTTGGCTAAAAAAGGTCATCTAATTTCTATCTCTAAAAGTTCATGTTGACTGATATTTTAGCAGACGCTTCTAATCCAATATGACACATTAATTCATTCCAATGACATTCATTTTTAGTGAATTTGAGGTTTTATCACATTAGCAACTTTTCTTTTAAATTGCAGCCAGTTATTCTTTTACAGTTACTGTCTGTTATACTCATGTGGCATCTGATGACTTCCTGTTTCCTGTGATATTATTTCCCTCTACATGAAGGTCATAACTATCACTTCATCAGCCCAATCCTGTCTTTCAGCTCTTTTTCTCTCTCATCAACATCCACAGCAGGACTAACGTCACTGGACTACTGCCAGAGGCTAATCTCAAACACTGAGATGCTAACTCTGATAGCAGCGATAATAATACGCGTAAGAGCAACGCAAGACACAGGGTCAGGTCTGGCCAATTCATCAGCAGACTGAACAACTGAACTGGATTTACTCTGTGAGCCTTTAATCTGAGTAAATCTGTGAATTCCTGAGCTAAAAGATCAAATCTTGCTTTCTGGATATTCTCCTAATCCTCCTTTTCTTCAATGTTGACATTATTATCATCATCATCATCATCGTCGTCATCGCCATGGATCTGTTGCTAGGGTGTCACTTTCAGGCCAAACTGAATGCTTGTGTGCTCTTACTCACTTGGTCAAATAAAGCTGATTCTGATCATCGTCATCATCACCATCATTATGACTGATTATGTCACTAACATAATCATCATCATCATCATCATCTTTACTAACTCTGTCATCACCACACTCTTCATCATCATCATCATCACCATCATTATCACTGTCATTATCATCATCATCATCATCATCATCACAATCATCTTTACTAACTCTATCATCATCATCATAATCCTCATTATCATCATCACCATCATTATCACTGTCATCATAATCACCATCATCTTTACTAACTCTATCATCATCACACTCTTCATCATCGTCCTCATCACCATCATTATCACTGTCACTAACATAATCATCACCATCATTATAACTGTCATCATAATCACCATCATCTTTACTAACTCTATCATCATCACACTCTTCATCATCGTCATCACCATCATTATCACTGTCAACATAATCACCATCATCACAATCATCTTTACTAACTCTATCATCATCATCACCACCGTCTCTATATCACTATTATAATCATCAGTGTAAGTGAATGTGAATGTGCTTGATGGTAATGAGCAGGATCATGATGACCAGTGTAAGTGAGAGCATTTCTAAGTGTAAGTGAATGTGCTTGGTGGTAATGAGCAGGATCATGATTATCAGTATAAGTGAATGTGAATGCGGTTCGTGCTCACCTTGATGATGATAATCAGTATAAGTGGGAGCATCAGGATCATGATTATCAATGTAAGTGAATGTGCTTGATGATAATGAGCAGAATCATGAAAGATCAGAGTAAGTGAATGTGCTTGGTGGTAATGAACAGGATCATGAAAGATCAGTGTACGTGAATGTGAATGCAGTTGGTGCTCACGTTGATGATAATGTGCACTGTAAGAGAATGTGAAGGTGTGTGGTGCTCACCTTGATGATGATGAGCAGGTAGCAGAGGCAGATGACCAGCAGGGGCAGGAAGAAGCCGAGCAGGAAGGTGTAGAAGATGAAGGCGGTGTAGTAGGCCTCCTGCGGCTCGGGCCACACGATGGTGCACGACTTGTTGCTGTTCAGCCCGCTGTAGATGATGACGGGCAGGTTGACCAGCAGCGACACCGCCCACACCGCCAGGTTGATGGTCTTGGCCACGCGCGGCTTGCGCCACCTGGTGGACTTGATGGGGTGCACCACGGCCAGGTAGCGGTCGATGCTCATGACGGTCAGGCAGAAGATGCTGGTGAACTGGTTGAAGGAGTCGACGGTCATCACCACGCGGCACAGCGCCAGGCCGAAGGGCCAGTGGACGAGCGCCAGCTGCAGCGCGATGAAGGGCAGCCCCAGCATGAAGAGCACGTCGGCCACCGCCAGGTTCAGGATGTAGATGTTGGTGACCGTCTTCATCTTGGCGTAGCGCAGGATCACGTAGATGACCAGCGTGTTGCCGCACAGCCCCACCGCGCACACCACGAAGTACAGGATGGTGATGACCACCGTGGTGCGCTGGAAGTCCGCGTCCATGTCCGTGTCGTTGTTGTTGTGCGGCTGCGACTCGTTGGACATCGGCAGGAAGCCGCTGTCGTACAGGACCGGATCGCTGAGGTTGGGCGGGGGGGACAGGAGCAGCCAACCGTCCTCCATGATGTCACACTGAGGTCACTTCCTGAACAGAGTCCTGAGCGGCGTCATGCCTGGCAACAAGAGTAAAGTTAGTAAAAGTGGCGTCCGCGCCTTTGTCTTTCTTTGTGTGTCGCTTGGTGCGTAACTCCAAAAAATAGTGAATTCAGAGAAAGAAAAGAAGTCGCACACAAAAGCTGAATTATGAAGAACTTGTATTGAAAACATAAACCGAAATATATATTGAGCCAAAGACAGAAAAAATGGGAAACAAACGTTTCGGGTCTAGCTCATCATCAGCATTCCCTATTGAAAAGGCATCAAGAGTATAAATGCATATGTCACTATAAGAGCAGGAATGGTATGTCACAACAAGAGTACGAATGGCCTTCATCATTCATCACCAGTGCTTCCTACTGTCAAACCATGAAAACCAAGACACACACCATTCTAGCGAGTTCTTGCTACTAACGTAGTTTTGTAAGCTGTCTATGTTAAACATTGGTAAACATTGTTTTCAAGTGACAACCGTTGCTAAGGGAAAAAGTCATGTTTAACCAAAGATCTTAGAGCAGAGTGCGGGTCTTTGCTTTCAACAGCACTCACGGTTAGCTTATGTTTGAAATGGTAGGCTATTACTGATTACAGTATTTACTTTTTCAATTTGCAGTTTTTAATGGAAAATACTGCCATTTCCATGGATTTCTTCGTGTTCAAGAGATGATGGTACGCGTTCTGAACACTGACGTCGATGATATTTATCCAGTAGAGGAGTTGTTTTGGGACTAGTTGTTATGGGCTGCTTACATCTCAGTGTCAGTGTTTCTTCAGCTTATATGTGCCTTTTGCTATAGACCAGGTTTTTCTTGGTCAGTGGTACTATGATTTTTGGAGGGTGTAAGATAGCGGTTTTTACCTCACCTTATGTTGCTAATTGCCACACCCCTGGGTGCAAGGTTATATACTGTACAAGTGGAGCACATGGCTAAAAAGTTGTCCCTTTATTGAGTGTAAGATAAGACAGCGTTGTCCACCGAGTGTAAGGGCCCCAAATGTGAGATGAGAAGAACTAACTAAGGACATTATGGGACATGTTACAAATACTGACACACCCTTCAAACGTTATATAATATAAACTATACAATAGTATATATAATAACTGAATATGACAGATTTTTTTGTATTCTACCATCTGGTCATGAAAGCCTGTGTAGATTTGTTTTGTTTGTTGTGACATGGCAGGCAAATGTACAGCTTTCTCCTCGGTCAATGCTGGGCTGTTGAAGAAGCATTTATATGATCTAGACCGCTGCTTTTGACATTGTGGTATAAAAACATTCGGTCAGGCTGGTCAAAAAACTGTATCCAGGTTCGTATTTTTGAAACCAAAAGACCAATGAAAATATTGTGGGCCTGCACCATTTTCTCAACAAATGGGATATGTGACTGAGGGCCAAAATGCTGTGCTGTGGAACACAAAGAAGTGGTCACCCTAGACGCTGGCACTGACACAAACATGAAAGGTGTATTGGTAGGGCTGAGAAAATGTGTGTGTGTGTGTGTGTGTGTGTGTGTGTGTGTGTGTGTGTGTGTGTGTGTGTGTGTGTGTGTGTGTGTGTGTGTGTGTGTGTGTGTGTGTGTGCGTGTGTGTGTTTCTCTCTGTATCTCTCTCTGTGTTTGTGAGTGTGTGTGCGTGTGTGTGTGTGAAGGGGGGATCTGCCCGACACTGTGAGTATGAGTGTGAGACAGCACATGAATCAGCTCTGAGGGTGGTGAACGACACACTCACACACACACACACACACACACACACACACACACACACACACACACACGAGAAGAGGGAGCAGGGCTGGGCCTGCCAGCTGCCGTCTGCTTGGCTGGCTGCTGGATGAATGAGACTGAAAAGTCTGAGGAGAGAATAGAAGCAAAGTGAACCCTGGAGGAGGGAGGGAGAGAGGGATGAGGGAGGGAGGGAGAGGGGGATGAGAGAGATAGGGAGGGAGGGAGAGGGGGATGATGGAGAGAGTGAGGGAGGTAGGGAGTGAGGGAGAGGGAGAGGGAGAGAGAGGGGGATGAGGTAGAGAAGAGCTGCTGATTAGACTCATAAGATCTGGGGGTATGTGTATGTGTGTGTGTGTGTGTGTGTGTGTGTTCGTGCTTGTTCCACAATTGGCCAGAATTGTGTGTGTGTGTGTGTGTTCGTGCTCGTTCCACAATTGGCCAGAATTGTGTGTGTGTGTGTGTGTGTGTGTGTGTGTGTGTGTTGCACTCAGATGGGAGTGGAAAGGAACTGAGCAGCCCAGCTGAATGAGGCAGGTGAGAACTCTGATCAGGTCCAGTGAGGGGATTCAATGTGAAGAGTTGAGATGCAAACCCCTCTACGCTCTCTCACCACTTGTCTTTTAAATGAGCATTTGTGTTGGTCTTTGCCAACTAACTGTTATTTCAGATCAGGAAGAGAGTGGTATCTAGCAGGTTTTGTAGTGAAATTATTTAATTGATGCACAATATGTGTGGAGAGTCTCATATTTATTTGTTGACAAATGTGCCGTTTAGAGGCTTTTGCATCTGAACTGTTGGTATTTAGAAGCAGGATTTGGCCTGTGAGGAATCTGAATGAGATTGAGTGCAGCCGCATTTGCCAGATGAGGAATCCAAATCAGATAAAATGCAGGGATAGCCTGCTATATGGAGGAGCAGGATTTGGCAGATGAGGAATCTGAATCAGATCAAATGCAGGGATAGCCTGCTATATGGAGGAGCAGGATTTGGCAGGAGTGAAGAACTGCAGGAACTGAAGGGTTAAATGACAAATATGTGGCAAATGACACACATATTCGGTATATGTACTCTTGACCCTATGGAACAGTGGGAGTTCTGTTGCAATCTCTGCTCTGTGTATCTTAGTGGAGGAATCTATGCATGAGTGGGTGAGTGAGTGAGTGAGTGAGTGAATGAGAGGGAAAAGAAGACTGTACATAATTGCTAATACAGCATAGAACACTAGTGAACACTTTGCATGAAGCTATGGTCAGTAGGCCTAATTAAGTCACCCATGGAGGAGATGAGACAAACATATTAAACAGAGAAGGTGATAGAGAGAGAATGAGAGAAAGAGAAAGGAGGGGGGTGGTATTGTCTTCTCCTCCCTTGGGCCTTAATAGTCTAACTTTAATTTATGAGAGGGCGTGTTTCCAATCAATCAGTTCAACTTAAGTAATTGAAACAGAGGAGGCGCACGACGCGTGGTATTTGGGGCGGTGACGCAGGCATAAATATGAAAGCAACAGGTTTCATAATCTAATTCCCAAAACCAAACGCGTAATTCATTCTATATTCATAAACGCAGGAGGCTCAGAGCGCCCACAGTAAATGTCATCGGAGGGGTATTCATATGGTGCATTGAACAATATGCAGCCCATATTGATTAGGAGTAAAGGCCTGCACTGGTTCCCAGCGTCACCGGTCACAGGGGCCATTAGTGAGCTTTGCCCAGAGCATTCTCGTGACAAATGAGGGCGCGTTGAACATCAGCGACCGTTGTCAACTTTTTGTGTTCGGCATTAAGTTCCGTCTGTTTCTGTAATGTAACATTTTTTTTTACATCATCCTCATCCCACTATCAATCAGCAGGACATCAGCCCGACCTGATATCAGGATCCTGCAGGCAGTCTCTCTGCGTGTCCGTTGTCAGGTGCAAGCCTCCGGACAAGCTGGTGCGTGTGGCTGGAGCTTGCGATAAGCGCAGAGCGCAAATAGACTACACCAGAAAGCGACGTGTTGGGCAAATACACCTACATCCGTTGGGGATTGTTTGTAGTGTACAACAGCCGTTTATAAGAATGGATGTAATTGCTTTGAGTCAAAGGGGAATTCTCTCCCATAAGACTTGTTTATCGTGGCTTCACCTGAAAAACTTCCACTCTTCCAGAACAGTCGTAAACAGACTTTCCCTAACCACAACATTATGTTTAATACAATTAACATTTGAGAAATGAAAGGCAATGATTTGCTGTAGACCACATTTTTTAGACTATAAAAAAATAGATTCAACACGTTATTTAATTCGTTTTTTTTTGTTCAAAGCGAAATACTCGAGAACAAATGAATTATCAGGAAGATTCGTGAGCAGAAACTTAGGACTTAAAAATTAACCATTTATTTGAGTGTGTTGTTTAAATATTTAACCTCTTATTTCAACATCAAGGGAATGAACTGCAGATTTATCAGTGAACGGTCTAAACCCCGTCTTCGTGTTCAATAGATTTGTCTTACCTTATGGCTTGAAATGACTCCAATTTTCGGTATTTCCGTTATTCCGGTATTAGGGTTGTGCAATACACTTCTATCAGCATGAAGCGGACGGATTCAGTCCCTAAATCCATTACTAATCAACCGTCTTCGCCGCCTTCATCTCTAACCTCAAGTCCGTCACTGCTGCAATTTCTTGTCTGCTTAAAAACAGTTTAACACTTGTTTGTTTGTTTTATTCATCCGAGAATGATTCCACCTTCCAAGTGAATGACAAATAAATGACAAACTTTATCAGTCGAATCCAATTTGTAGTGGTGCTCTAGTTACAAACATCACAGAGTGACAGTGTCAGCGATCTACAGACACAGACGAAGGGAGAGAGAGAGCGCGCGAGAGAGAGCGAGAGGGAGAGAGAGCGCTTGAGCGACAGAGCGACTCGTGTCTCTGATCATCACACAGCCACGCATACTTGCAGCATAAGCTACACTTCATGTTACAGACAGTTATCGATTTTGTTTAGGAAAGGGGCGGAGGTCAATGTTTAAAATCTAACTTTCCGAATGAAATGGGGAAATGGAAACCAATAAAATGCAATTATTGTAGGCCATCTACAGGTGGAATATCTTAATGGGATATACAATCCTTATTGCGCATGTGTTGTGCAAATGCTGTTGTAATGATTCATTCTGTTGGCTAACGTGAGTTCAAAGCGAGTGTTGTGAAATTTGGTCCCTCTGACGACAGAAGAGCGAACAAAGTCAAAGAGCCAAGCTCTTTCCCACAGTTGGTGATAGAAAATGACCTCGGCGAACCAGTTAACCCTCTCCAAACCAATGGGTCCCTACGTGCGCGACGTGCACGCATTGATTTGAATGTTCAAACAATAGCAAAACAATATATTTAAAGAAAGGGGCGTCTGTCTCGAGCGAGAGAGTAGCCTACAAGACAGAGGAGTGCAAAAGTTAGATTTCCTGCCAGATTTACCACCCAAGTAGCCACTGTGAAAGAGTAGGCCTAACCCATGACATAAACTCGCCTGACAATACCAAAATGTAATTTTCTCCTGTCGAACTTTAACACACTATTATAATATTATAATATACATCCACTGTCCAATGCAATACAAGTTATATCAACAGACTACATTATTTGACTTGTAGTAACTTCCCTGCTCTGTAGCACCTCACCTTCAAACTGCCATCAGCTCCCTCATCATCATGTGCTGTCTATAGCCTCCTAAATAGTTTATTTTACAGAACAATGCAGGTATAAATTGGACCCCAGTCATCCTAGTCCTATTGCATTAGACATCAGTGCTGTTCCAATGCATAGCGTGTACTGCATCATGTGTAGGTATACTGATACCATTTCCCCCCCAAAAAAATGCACACTTAAAAGTTCCCTATTCAACACGAAACTCCTCCTGAATGTTTTAACATTGGCACAGAGAATAATTGTATGAGTCGTCATCCTACCTGCTCCTGTGATAAAGTAGGTTTCAACTTTGAGCCATCCACTGTCCTCAGCCTCAGCCTCAGCTATTCACTGAGGGATCCCTGTCATCTGTCTTTGATTCAGGTATTATATAGTCTGTCGCTGTGCGTCTCTATTCCATCAGCAGACAGGTGAGGACAAAGCCACGCCTGAAAGTGCTGGAGAGCGCTTGTGCTGAGCCTCACTTTAGTAGTCCTGTCCTGAGGCCAGAGACAGTTACATGATCCTAGTTCTGGAACTGGAGCTCGGCCTCTCAGAGACCATTTGACAAGCTTTTCACCAGAGACAATGGATCTTTTAACACACTTTCACCCTTTAAGTTGTTCCTTTTGTTACTTTTTGATAAACACTTACTTGTTGAACCCCAATGCCAGCGGTTTTTGTTTGAAAGCAACGAGCAGCAAAATTGCCTTCGATTCCAGTCCTTCTGATCAATTTGAAATAACTTTAATTACCCAGGGGACTTACCTTCCCTTCTCCTTCCTCTCTATGGATCTTTCCTTGGACGTGTTTCTCTTGCACAGGGACATGTCTATTCATCAGGCATTATACTGTGGCCACAGCCAAGCTTGTGGGTTGTGTGGGCTTTGCAGTGGTCTTGTAATAACTAACAATTGGGTGACAGAGTGCATAAATAAAGCAGATGGGGATGGATCTGATGCAGCACGTCCCTCTCCGTGTCCCCTTGGGCAGGGGAAACCCAGTCGAGGTTAACCTCTGGTCCGCATTGTCCGCCACAGATCATAAAATACTAACACAGAGCACTCTTGCGGTTGTTTTTGGCTGATGCAGAAGTCAGGCAAAGGTTTCTCTCCAGCACAACACATGGGGATTATGTCATGTGTCACTGACACGCAGATATACGCACAGCCACTTAGCTGCACACAGGATCCCTGGGAAAGCACAAATAAACCTAAACATGACCCCCTCACACACTGACATCTGTTTTCTTTTTTTTTTTTACCATGGGGGGCCGGAGCAGAGGCATTTTAAGACAAAATGATGTTTGGGTGTTCAAAGAGCACTGTGGAAAAAGGCAAAAACATGGAATGCCAGAACAAGGGTAGCCCTTTCCAAATATATGTTTATATGTGCAATCTAGCTGTTTGCAGAGAGCATTTGGTCTAATTAACATGTTGTTATCCATTGGAAATGAAGGAACACAGACAAGAGATTTAACACTTGAAGAAGTTCTCAGTAATTTCATTGCACAATATTTTTTCACAATTTAAAAGAAATCGAGGAGATAGTAAGTTTTGCAAGGATAGTCCCTCATGATAAAAGAAACAGGATAGCACCAAGGACAGCAACAGATTTACCACCTCACAATACACATCTCAGTCTCTGAACGGTGCACTGTTTAAATACAAACCCAGATGTGGGTGAGGAAGAGGTTTGGAGTTGGAGGGTATGAGCCCTAATCATCTGAGGCTCCCACATGTCTTGTGACAACAGGATCCGTGCACAGTATCACACAACAGCTATGATACCAACACTGCCAGGGTGTGGAGTAATTACTTGGTGTAATTGAAGCAGAATTAAATGTTTTCACTGAAGCCAAAATATTCTCAGGGACTGTGTGCCCTCCACAACAGACTGTGTGGCGCGGCGCCGATCCAAAGGCTTAGGGGATGTCCAGAATACCACATGGAGGTCTCTGCCTTCTGTCCTTGAGTTTAATGACGAATCATGCTACATTGTTCCAAACGTCCAGCAAATCCTGCGATTCCAGCTTTCTGCACAGAAAATCATCAAAAGATTCAAATGATATGCCTTCAAAAAAGAGCCCAACCTCCTTGCTATTATACTAAAGATATTTCTTTCCACATTAAGAGAACTGACAGGTCACAATCAGCCTATGATCACGATGTTCTTCTCTTTCAGATTGGAATTACCATTAAACTATATGCGCCCCTCTACAACAACAACAACAACAACAACAACAACAACATATTACTTGCACTTTTCTAGACACCCAAAGCGCATCACAGTGAAAGGGGGAACCTCACTAACCACCATCAATGTGTAGAACCCACCTGGGGAACCTCATGAACCACCACCAATGTGTAGAACCCACCTGGGGAACCTCACTAATCACCACCAATGTGTAGCACCCACCTCATAAACATGATCAGGTACCCAATCATGGCCAGGAGTCCATGTAACCCTTGCACAAGACACAGTCACCTCTCTACACCTCGGTAGGCCATCATCCATTGGTGATCCTATCTCTCCATCTGGGGGAATATCTGTCAGCACCACGCAACACAACTCCGATTGACAGTGTATAACCAAGATAACTTCTCCAAGTCCTTTCCTTAAAGTCTAAATCTTCCCTTTGTCTCTTGAGTAAATAAAACAAATCACAAATCTAAATGGGCCCTTGCAGATCCTTGTAGAACAGCTCAAGCATGTTCTTTCTCTCCTCACTCCCGCCCTGTTCGTCTGAGCAGCTCCCCCCACCTCCTCCTCCTCCTCCTCCTCCTCAGTGTATCTGCGATAGCGTAGAGTCTATTGAGATATTGGCACTCCAACGCCGGGCCAAGATTGGCGCAGCTTGGCAGATGGTGTCTGGGTGGCGCTGTGCCATAGGTAAGCCCGTGCCCACTCAGGACATGCCAACTAATAACGAGGCCAGCGGGCAGCCAGGCACAGCCAGGGCAGGGATCACCTCTAAGAAGCTGCTCCATCTTTGAGTAATTGAACACAACTTTTGCATGTGTTTAAGGTGTGATGCTACTAATAGGTGTTAAAGAAGATGTATAATTCATTGTGATACTTCAAGTTGTGAGAGGATTGTTGCAATATTGTCCTAACTAATCATAAATGCAATCATGACTTCATGAATGGGTATGTAGACATGTGTCAATCATTATGAATCTTGAGTGCTGTCTAACCCTCTATGAGTTGCTTACTGGGTTCATAGAGACAAAGATCCTTCATTACTGACAAGATAGAGCAACATAATGCATCTCTATGGAAGCAAAATTCGAACAGTTCCTGCTGTTGAGGAGGCCCAGTCTCCCTCTGAGTGACATAGACTTGTGTAGAACCCTAGCAGGGGAAAATTATTATCTCGAGGTTAGCGCTGTGTCCGGCAAATGGCTGTGTTCCAGATCATCTCATTGAATCTCTTGAACGAATTTTGCAGAGTAATACACATTTTGCAGCAAATTGGCGCATAATGCAGTCATTAGGATGAATAGAGTAAATTTATTCTGTCCTGTTAACGTTTCAAACGATCTGTGTTTCACTATCCGTGTTCAATCCTCAGGCCACGGATGATAGTTTGGAGACACTAGCCGTGTTCGAAATGCTCACTCGTTCACTATATAGTGCAGTGAATCAGCCATTTTGTAGTGGTGTTCGAAATTCAACTGTAACATTCGTTCACTACTTTCGTTCCCTACAAATTCGTCGCGTGACATGCCTAAATGTAGGGTACAGAAGATGTACACTACCTGAATCAACTTAGACCACAATGCATTGCGGACCTTCCCGATTCCCGCGAAAAGTCAAATCAGCCGTCTGCCTGCCAGCTGACACAGATGATTATCGCCAGCCCAGTTTGTAACATGGACGCCGCCGGTATGCTCTACAAATGTAAGTGATGTTTTGTTGTTGATGCCTTGATGGTTAATATAAAGTTAAGGTAATTAATTCATTCCTGTGTAACCGGTTAAATCAGAATGTAGTTATCGCAGTATTATTTTAATGAACGTTACGATTGGTTTAGGCTACTTTACGTTATGGTAAAGTTAACGCTATGTCAACATTACCTCAGCTGGTTTTAACTTGCGTTAAGCTAGGCTGCTATAAGATAGATGATAGATAGATAGATAGCAGGCTAGGCTACTTTATTGATCCCCAAGGGGAAATTCAATAACGTTAACGTTAGCTGAAAATACTTATATGGAAAAACATCCCATACTGTAAAATTGTAATGTCACAACAACGTTATCATCCTACAGTTAACGTTAGTTATAGGCAATTTAAACGTCGTCACCAACTTACTATTTTAATAACTACGGGCTTTCAAGTTTCATGTCTAGCAGCTAACGTTACAAACGTTAACTTATCTTAACCATGAAAAGAACACCCGTGACCTCAGGCCACATTCAACGCCAATGTAAACATTTTCATCTAGCTCTCAGATGTCAGAATAGAATAGAATAGAATATATACTTTTTTGATCCCGTGAGGGAAATTCAGTTCTCTGCATTTAACCCAATTTAACCGAATTAGTGAACACACAGCACACAGTGAACACACAGTGAGGTGAATCACACAACCCAGAGCAGTGAGCTGCCTGCCCAACCAGCGGCGCTCGGGGAGCAGTGAGGGGTTAGGTGCCTTGCTCAAGGGCACTTCAGCCGTGGTGGACTGGTCAGGGATCGAACCGGCAACCCTCCGGTTACAAGCCCGATGCGCTAACCAGTACACCACGGCTGCCCCAAGTCAGTAGCCTAATTTGATTATTAAGACGACGTTAGATGACGAGGGGATCAGTGAATGAACACCATGATGAACACACGTAACATGGCCTACTGGCAAAGCGGCCGGTGTTGTGTGCCTTCTGGTTTTTCCACCTACTGGTTTCGGAGCTGTTTCCGAGGCTGCCCAGCTGTCATGTATACCTATCAACAGCAACCGACGGCTACCGAAGTCCACAGATTCGCTACATATTCATAGACATTTTACTGGCCTTTGCATGTCACACCTCAATAAAAACTGTGTTGACCTGAACTGAACATTTGAGCACTATATTACTATAACATATTCCAGCGGGAAAATTGTTTTTTAAAAGTAGTCAAGCTGCATGAATTTGTGTCGTGCTGGATTCGAACCCTCCTCAGCAAAACTAATTACGCACAAGTCCGACTCGCTCTCTATTGTGCTATCGATGCTTACACCAACTTTTGGATATGACTTTGTCTTCACTCAGTAGATCATGAAGCACCGTTTATCCCAACCTTCCAAAACAACTGGTTACCTTCATTCAGACTTTAAAACATAACTGTATCATGCACTCTACCTTCTGTTACACGTCTGCATATCCATGTGCAAGGATTTGTCATACATTCTAATAGGCAGCGCACGGATTCTGAATCAATAGGTCTAAAACAACTGGTTACCCTGGCATCGCTTTCTAACAGATGGGCTGCAATACGTTCCTCAGGAGTCAGCACCGAGTCGGGGGAAACCACTGCAGGCACCTGGAAGTGGTACAGTTTGATGGACGAGGTGATGGGGGACAAACCCTCCATCAGCCCCCCAGTCCTCATCACTTCGTCAGGAGGCGACCACTTTCAGGTGTCTGCAGTGGCTTCCCCTGAGCCAAGACGTGACGAGGCAGAGGCGGAGGCGGAGGCAGAGGCAGAGGAAGAAACCCCAAGGAAGAGGGCAGGGAAAAGGAAGGTGGACCCTGTCCTAGACTTCCTGGAGAGGGATGCGGAGAGAGCAGAGGAGCGGGCCAGAAGGGACGAAGAGCGGGAGGGCAGGCTCCTCAGCATCCTGGAGAGATTGGTGGAGAAGTTGTGATTTTGTGATTTTTTCAATTTTTCAATTATATTTTACTATTATTTATTTTGTGTTTAATTAATTAATAAATTATCTTCAATTACATTTTCAGTATTATCATTGTTTATGTTTTACTGTAGACTTGCTTTGCTTAAAGTAGAAACTCTGAAAAAACTGTTTCATACACTAAAATAACGTTGGGGGTAAAAATATATTTTTAATTCAGGCATAATCATGCCCCTCTGGAGCAACAGCCTGGATGGGACCCATCACCGCAGCCGCCAGTTGCCTCCTCACTTCCTCCCCACTGGGATCCAACTGCTGTTGGGGAGGCTGGTCTTGATTGTCGTCCCTCACCATCACCACCTCCTCCAAGGGCAAGTCCTCCAGGTCCATTGCAATGTTGTGCAAAATTGCACAACATGCAATGACCACTGGCGCAAAGGTGGGCTTCACCTCCAGGGCTTTTAAGAAGATGGTCCTCCAGCGGGTCTTCAAGATGCCGAAGGCCCGTTCAATTATTGAACGGGCCTTGGCGTGATGCTGATTGAACCGCCTGTCAATTTCTCTCACCACTGGTTCACGGTAGGGTGTTATTAACGATGGCGTGCAGGGATACCCACCGTCCCCCAGGCTGGGGAACGTGCCAGCTGAGCAAAACCATCGCCGATGGTGTCCAGCTCCATGGCATGGGGGAAGCTGATGATTCGCTCCTTGAGCTTAAGGATGTTCCCTGAAATGCGGTGGATAATGTCATGAATTGTTGTGCGTGGCATAGCAAAGACCCGTGACACCACTCTATAGGAGGTGGCACTGGCGAGCCAGAACAGGAAGACCAAGACCTCCAGTTCAAGGCCCCAGCCAGAACACCGTTGCTCATTGTGGCGCAAGAGCGCAATCAGCCTCATGGTGGTGGGTCTGCTCAGACGAAAATCCGTTTTCAGGTCGGAGGTCCCGTCGAAAAACAATTGGAGCAGGGGGACCTGTTCGTTCCTGACACAATATCTTGCCGGCTCCGGCTGTAATAGGCACCAAATAAAGTGTCACTTCTAAACTACTTCAGTGTGTTTTATTTTTGTAATATTTAAGTTCATATATCGTAGTTAATTGCTTAAATAAGACAATTAAACTTAAATAATAAGTAAGATAGAAAAGTTTTGTGTACAACACTGGAAATATAAAGGTTGTCGACACCTCATTGCATGCCAATTAAGAATATATTTTCTGCAAGCCAATTGCATTTGAAAGGTTACTGGCTCCCCTTGTCTACAGGGAGATCATGAAAAATAGGTGAGAACTCTGATCACAATGTAAAAGATTGTTTTACTTCTGAAAGGCAAAGACTGATGTGGGACAAATTTACGAACACATTTGCCCAACTGTTGTTCCTATGGCTCCACCTTGTGGTTGTTTTAAAAAGGTATGTAAGCTATGAAAATCGTTAAATCCATTTCATTGCAAGACACTGGCTCGTGAGACTGCAGTAGCCTAATGTACGTTTTATTGATCGTTTTTTAAATATATTTCAAGTATATATATATATATATAGTAATTGAATGGCAAAGGGTGTTGACAGACTCTCTAGAAAAGACCAAGCAAACAGCAGCTATTAATTGAATGAAATCGCCTCGCCAAGAGGGGCGCTAGCATAAACATTAACAGTAACGCTTCTATAGCAAATGTGATATTTACCCTTGCCATATGGTTAATATTATGTCTGGCGAGTACAATACGAAGACGTCTCGCTCTTGCAGTGTCATTTCGTCTCCTTTGTCTGAGCGACAACACTTTGATTAAGAGAGTCACAACTAATGCCTGAATAGGATCCATTTTAACGTAGCCTAAAGGCCCGAGTATGGTCGCGCGTCTGCGTCACGCGCACGCGGCACTGGTGAGCGCGTGACGAGAATTGCGTCATTTTTACGGCATTCGTCGCGTCTTTGAGTCGACCAAAATTTAAGACCGCGCGTCTCTTTCACGCGTAGACTGCGCATGTGTGAAACGGAACTGCTGTAAAGACGCCGCTCCAGTAGGTGGAGCACGTACAGAAATAACGCTTAAAACGCAGCAAACAGAGACAGAAGAACACTTAAACTGGCGTTTCCTACACGCTAACGTTGTTATATGATGACAAAACATTAGTCTTTGAGTATTTTAATAGTCAGTTGTAAACAAAGACCTCCTATGTAATCCAAGTTGTGTAAATGGACTGAAGTTCGCTCTAAATATATACTTTTATCGATTATGCTAACCGTTAGCATCTCTATGGGATTTCTCATACACATTAGCCATAAGCTAACCCATTAGTTTAGCTGTAACTTGGAATGCTAG
>NC_084996.1:22635447-22652947 GCF_963854185.1 Sardina pilchardus | reverse complement strand
AAGTCTAACCAAGAGACTGACAGAAGGACTGAAGGAAAGCGAATGGATGAGACATGTCAATTGAATGGAGGCATTATATTCCATTTTATTAAGAAAATAAAAAAATGGAATTTAACATTATGAATCCTCAGTCTTCTGTTATTACTGTAATAATGGTAATGAGATTGGTCATTGAGGCCGTTGGCCACTGGCCGACTCTGCTCTACATGTCAAGTCGGCCAAAACTAACCCCGAAGCTGACTGGCGACGGTGCGGGACACACCAAACAGACTCGAGTCCCCGACCACCCCTGACTGTCCGACGACATGATCCGACGGCCGCTTATCGGGTCGGTGTGTCCAGTTCCGGCCTTGTGTCCTCTCTCTCTATTATCAGCAGAATTCAAGTGAAATCTCTCACCTTGGCCTAGTGTTGGGTGGTTGAGTTCAATAAGGTGAGAGCTGCTGGGAAGGAGCTTCTGAGAGACCTGTGATGGGGGGAGGGGGGCGGGGGGGGGGGGCAGTCTGTGGTTGGGGTGAGAAGAGAACAGTGTTGGTTGATCGTGGGGGGGGGGGCAGTCTGTGGTTGGGGTGAGAACAGTGTTGGTTGATCGTGGGGGGAGGGGGGGGGGGCAGTCTGTGGTTGGGGTGAGAACAGTGTCGGTTGATCGTGGGGGGCGGGGGGGGGGGCAGTCTGTGGTTGGGGTGAGAACAGTGTTGGTTGATCGTGTGGGGAGGGGGAGGGGGGACAGTCTGTGGTTGGGGTGAGAACAGTGTCGGTTGATCGTGGGGGGAGGGGGGGCAGTCTGTGGTTGGGGTGAGAACAGTGTCAGTTGATCGTGGGGGGAGGGGGGGGGCAGTCTGTGGTTGGGGTGAGAACAGTGTTGGTTGATCGTGGGGGGAGCGGGGGGCAGTCTGTGGTTGGGGTGAGAAGAGAACAGTGTCGGTTGATCGTGGGGGGAGGGGGGGCAGTCTGTGGTTGGGGTGAGAACAGTGTCGGTTGATCGTGGGGGGAGGGGGGAGGCAGTCTGTGGTTGGGGTGAGAACAGTGTCGGTTGATCGTGGGGGGAGGAGGGGGCAGTCTGTGGTTGGGGTGAGAACAGTGTTGGTTGATCGTGGGGGGAGGGACAGTCTGTGGTTGGGGTGAGAACAGTGTCGGTTGATCGTGGGGGGAGGGGGGGGGGCAGTCTGTGGTTGGGGTGAGAACAGTGTCGGTTGATGGTGCGCGCCTCATGTTAGCATCGCTAGCCCTGGAGTAGAGACAAAACCTAAAAGTTGCTGTATAGTGACATTTTATAGTCGGCCCACAATGGGGTTATACAATCATGAAGTCAGCAGTTGAACAAGTTGGTCAGCCCAGCTAGGTGTATCAGGATATCAGGGCACCATCTGGCTCTTTTCCTACAGCCCTCCTCCTCCCTCCTCCTCCGCTCCTATATCACATGTACGCTCACAGGGATGGCAGCATGGCTGTTCTGCTGTCAAGCAATCCAACACCGTGAGCCTTCAAGCCTTGAGCCATTGCTCAACGTGTGCTAACATGCTAACTGCTGCTGTGTTGGTGACGGTACAGTAGTCAGCAATGAGCTGCGGTGGAAGGTTTAGCACTATATACTGTAATACATGTCCTGGACGGCTGCTGTTTACACTAACAAAATGAAACACCAAAACTAAAACTAGTTGCCTGATAAAGCACCTCAAAAAGTGGCAAATTAAATTAAACTTACAGTACACTATCTACTTTGAACAATACTTGGACAGATCTGCACAATCTGTATTGGACTGTTTGATGTTTGATTCTCCTCAACCATATCTCTGTTTGAGTATTTGTCAGACAGATGTCTGAAGTGAGAGTATTAGGCTACAACAGAGCCACGTGTTTGGCTGACTTAACATACTGGATATCACAGTATGCACAAGAAGGCAGAGGACAAAAGTGTGTTAAGGGAAACGTCTGCATTTAAGGCTTTATCGTCCCCGCGAGAGTTTAACAGGTGCGATAATTCAAAATCCCCATGTTATTTTCCCAGAGGAAAAATCGCCAGATACCGAATCTCAAAGATGGCAGCTATTTTGTAGGCGAACTTCAGAGGTCTATTAGGCTACAACAGAGCCACGTGTTTGGCTGGCCCGTCGCAGGCTCAACTCAGCGCAACGCAACGCTGGTTACAACAGTGCTGATGACGCACTCGTCTCGAGGGAGGGGTCAACCGCTGCCGTGTTGTCCTCCTGTGTTTCGCCTCACATGCTAGCTCGGAAAAATGGCCGGGGTCCGGTCACAATGACCTAACAGCTGGCCCAGGGCATGAGGAGGACAGTGGAGTTTGACAGGAAGTGAGTTTAAGACAGAGATGGGGGGCAGGGTTGGGAGATGATGACCCTCCGGTCACAATCAAACCTCAGGCCCCCCGGGATGATTTTTATGAGGATATTTGTAACAGATGTTGAGACTCACGGCTGGCCAGTGTATCTATGCAAGTGTTGCACAGAGATTACTGGTAGGCTGGGAGCTCATATGAGGGGAGACGTTATCTGTGCTGTGCTGGAGGCTGCCGTAGGCCAACATGCCTGCTTCCTAACCGCCGTCGCTGGAGTCTTTGGAAGCAACACTCCTTTGCCTCTTTTGTGAAGAATATATCAGGGAAATAGTATACTGGCTGATATTACCACTAAAATGACAGCCATCAGGTTACACTGAAATGCCATTAGTAGCCAAAATAGCAGCCATTTATGAACCGCAAATGTGCCCTAGTCTTGCGATGGCATTAACATATGAAATGGCTCAGATGGGGTAGCGTGCGGCATTCCGGAATACTGGGATAGATTCATCTCCTTTTTAAAGTGTCGTCGTCACGGTGATCAGCAGAGACGCAAATTCAATGCCAGAGCCGATGAGGATCCTTGAGACTCATTAGAATACCCTGACACCTTTTCTTTCCTTCTCCTTTACAAAACAGCCTCTTTCCCTCTCCTCTCCCTCCCTCTCTCTATTCATCTCCCTCCCTCCCTCCCTCTCTCTATCCGTCTCCTGGTGTTGCGCTGCAGGGTCAATGTCTCTCAGCTGTCTTCCGTTCCCTGGCTGTCTTGTGTCTTTCTCTCGCTCCCTTCGCCACTCTGCCACTCCGTGCCTGTGCCATCACAGTCTGCAACCCTATGAACAGCACCACCGAGGTGAAGTTGGCTTCATATTGGATATTCAGATATTCAACAGATATATACATACATATATATATATATATATATATATATATATATATATCCGACTATCCAATAATCAAATCAACTTCACCTTGGTAAAAGCACCACTGTTTACGAAGCTGAGGCTGTTTAACCTCAGCGGTTGCACCCAGCATTGAGTGCAATTTGTGTATGAAAACAAGCCTATTTGCTTCATTATTGGGAAACCATTCTGATTTGTCCTTGAGCTCAAGTGCTATTGGCGTGTGCCTGTCATTGTGGGAGAGCGTGGGTTAATGACTATTCCAACACTCCCTTTCACTAGTCCACCTCCCACAACCCCCACAGCATGAGTTATTATGTCTTGCTTGCTTCCCATTCACTCGTCCTTGTGTCCTTCTCACCTCATGTCTTTCATTCTAGATTTCTCTACCTCTCTTCTGCATCTTGCTTCTTTCGCTCTGTCTGACTCTGTGGTCTTGAGTACTCCCCTCACAGACATATCTAATGGGAAGCGTGCGTCGTGCAGAATGAATCGGATTGGAAGCTCATTAGTCCTGGCTGATCAAGTACCCTTTTGCACCGGCCTTAATTGGACTCATTGATTATGTTGGCCCCCCTGATATATTAACAATCCAATTGCCAATCCACAGGGGCAGCTGAGTCCGATCGGCAACCACACACACTCAACCTGTGACTCCTCAGACTAAAGGCAGTCAGATTTTTATTTTGTTATTTTTTCTTTGTCTCTGTGTCTCCTAATCGATTTAGCAGCGAGCGCCTTATGGCTGCTGTTTGCCGAGTGTGAGCGGAGCTAATCTCTCCCTCGTGCTTCAGGCTGTTGGCATCCTCCGTCTCCGGCGGGCCTGTCTCTCCGACTCCTCGACTCGTACCCTTCCCAGGGGATATCTGGAGGTTTCGGCGTAGCGTAAACAACATAAACAAAACAAATATCTTGCAGCTGCATGGAATTAAGGGATTGCAAGGCAGGTTCACTGAAGGCATGATGGGTTTGGGATGAAAGCCATTCATTTCACAGACAGATGTAATGAGTTTTGATTGGAGGGTTCTTCTACTGGTGTCTGTGCACTGTTTCTCTGCATACTTCATGTATTGTGTAACATTTGTTAACGAATGTAATGTAATGTAATTTGTGAGTGTGAGAAAGAAAGTGTGTTTGTGCATGGTTGTGTTTGTATGTTTGCATGCATGTGTAAGTGTGCTAATGTGTGTTTGGCAAAGCAAGACAAGGCATGTTTATTCAATGTGCTTTGCATCAACATAAAGAATAATAGTCAATAAAAGCATAAAAGGGAGTGTGTGTGTGTGTGTGTGTGTGTGTGTGTGGTGTGTGTGTGTGTGTGCATGCATGCGTCTTTGTGTGGTTGTGTGTGTGTGCTTGCGTGTCTGGTTGTGTGTGTCTGCTTGTGTGTCTGGTTGTGTGTGTCTGTGTGCGTGTGTGGCTGTGTGCATGAGCATGCGTGTGTGGTTGTGTGTGCGTGTGTGTATGCGTGCGTGTGTGCGTGCTTGCGTGTCTGGTTGTGTGTCTGTATGCATGTGTGGTTGTGTGTGTGTGCGTGCGTGTGTGTGTGTGTGTGTGTATCTTGGCTAATGTGAACTGTTCCACAGGGTGCGTTTGTCATCCATGTCAGCCCCGCGCAGGTCTGTAATAACCCTTATCACTCTGCCTCTCCTGCACCAGAGAGACCCTGCAGCGGCACTGCAATGGATGCTCTCCTCATGGGGCTCTGGGACACGGAGAAGCAGCAGGAGTGGGGACTAGATAGGGCTGGTGTGTGTGTGTGTGTGTGTGTGTGTGTGTGTGTGAACTCACATCACTTAATAACAGGGCTTTGAACCAGAAGTATTTCTGTTTTTATCTAAACAGAAACAGTATTTTAATGTTTCCGGTTCTAAGTTCAACCCCAAAATTGACGTTCCTGACGTTCCTGAACGGTTAGAACAAAAAGACTAAGTTTCCCAACCAGTTAACAACTTTCCACGTCAGCTGCAGGACAAGTCGGCTGACCATTAGGACTTAAAATTATATTGTCTACACAATATAAGTCTACACAATTTTCCTCAAGTCTCCTGTCCTGTCATCAAATATTAAAAAAGTACTAAGCTACATTATGTAAACGGCATAAAAAATATTATCACACGCATAATTCCTTTTACATTGTAATGTGGTGATTCAGTAGGTGCAGCGACCAACCGGGTCTGTGTAGACACTATTCACATTAGTAAATCCTAGTCCTTAGACTTGTGCCCCCATGTTGAGAGTTAAGTGTTTTGAACATGTTGAATTTGTGAGTAGTGTTGCTGTAACAAGACCATGTTGCTGTAGGCTTGGAAAAACATTCAGGTTATTTTGAGCAGTATATTCCAGGAATCTACCTCCAATCGACCTCTTAACGCTTCAGAAGGCAGTGGGGTTCACTGCTAGCAGGGTATAGAGGATGCATCATTTGTTTGCGGAAATACTGTCAACAATGTTTAAATGGTTTCTGCCTCTCCACCCCTGCCTTGTCAATTAACATCTATCATACTGCCCTAGATCATGGGTGTGACATATCAGCTTTATTATGTGTGAAGACACGCACACACGCGCACACACACACACACACACACACACACACACACACACACACACACACACACACACACACACACACACACACACACACACACACACACACACACACACACACACACACACACACACACACACACACACACACACACACACACACACACACACACACACACACACACACACACACACACACACACACACACACACACACACACACACACACACACACACACACACACACACACACACACACACACACACAGCCGTGGGGCAGCCGTGTTGTACTGGTTAGGGCTTCGGACTTGTAACCGGAGGGTTGCCGGTTCGATCCCCGACCAGTCCACCACGGCTGAAGTGCCCTTGAGCAAGGCACCTAACCCCTCACTGCTCCCCGAGCGCCGCTGGTTGGGCAGGCAGCTCACTGCTCTGGGTTGTGTGATTCACCTCACTGTGTGTTCACTGTGTGCTCACTAATTCGGTTAAATTGGGTTAAATGCAGAGAACTGAATTTCCCTCACGGGATCAAAAAAGTATATATTCTATTCTATTCTATTCCACACACACACACACACACACACACACACACACACACACACACACAGAGACAGACACACACTATTCTCCCATCTCCCCTATTTAAGCAGGCCTCAGTTAGTTTCCCACAGGTGGAGTTTGTCCAAGACACAAATGAGAACGGATGCTTTAGTTGTTCTTTTCTGTGGCTCATGTTTGTGCAGTGGCCTATTAGAGACTTAATGAAGAAATCCATCTGCTTATGCGAGTGCTTGCAAGTAAGGCTCATCTAGCTGTTAGCCCTGGCCATGACAAACCCTCACATCCATAACTCCCAGCCATCATTGCCATGCATTTGACACTTGATTCTGTCTCTTTTTCTCTCCCCCCCCCTCTCTCTCTCTCTCTGTCTGTCTGAGTTCCTGAGGTAATTTCCTCTGATGGGTGGCTGTCGTGTGTGATGTGGGGCTATAAGCCTCCTCGCTGTGCTAAGCTATTTTTCGCTTTGTTCTTTTGCTAGAAAAACGGCACAGAAGCGAGACAGCGCCGATTATGCTAATGCCATCTCATTACAGGGGGAAATAATTAAAATGGTTATGAGGCATTTGAATATGCATCTCCTTTCAGATGTGGGGCTGAGTAGTGGCACAGACACACACACGCGTGCGCGCGCACACACACACACACACACACACACACTCACACACACGCGTAAACACTCAAAACACACAGACACACACCCACACATACACACATACACACGTACACACTCAGAAACACTCAGCGACACACACACACACACACACACACACACACACGTTAGAACACGCCTAAGTGGTGGCTGTGTGATTGTGACAACGTGGGTATTGTGGGCATGAATGGGAATGAAATGCTCTCTCGCCTGCATTCTGCTCTCTGTGCCCTTTCACTGACGCCTTTCAATTTTCAATTTGCACAGTCCACAGGAAGACACACACACACACACACACACACACACACACACACACACACACACTCACACACACACACACACACACACACACACACACACACACACACACACACACAAAACATATCTACACACATATCATAGATGTTGAAATCTTGAATGTCTTCATGGTGTTGTCTAGTTGTCTGTGGTGGATATACTTTGATGTAGTAGTTAGCTGTCTCGGGTATTCTCTGATGTAGTAGTTACTCTAGCTGTCATGGGTATACTGTAATTAACCCCAAATGTCAATACAGTAAACTATCCTTGTCTGTTTTACAGTAAGTGGGTACACTGAGATGGTTATGCTTTTTAAGTGGGTAGACTGTGTAGCCTACACCACTGTCTTGGTGATCTCTTTAGAGTGTGTTGGACTGTTAAGACTGTTGACAGACAGTCCATGTGAGGTTTTAAGTAATATGTATGGCCGACTCGAGGCATCTAAAGCGTGCAGCCCTCTCCACAGGCTGACTGGCCCACTGATCTTTAGCGGAGCGTAGGCTAGCTACCCTGCTGACTGCTGTTGGCGCTACACTCATGACTTACACAGCAGGGGGCTCAAAACACAGCATTGGGGGGGGGGGGGGGGGGGTCACCTGCGTAGTCGGACCACCTGCCCAGACCACCTGTGACCACCTGGTGAAGACGCGTGTCCAGTCCCACCGTGTGGTGTGGTTCAGTCCCACGGCTCTCATCTTTACGGGCAAGATGAAGGAACCCCCATTCTACTGGAGCAGCAGGGATTGGAGATGAAGGAACCCCCATTCTACTGGAGCAGCAGGGACTCCGCACAGCAGCAGGGAGGAAAGCAATCTATTCTGTTAATACAAGGGATTCTATCAACTCAACTAGTGCATCCATAAATCCTCTCTCTCTCTCTCTCTCTCTCTCTCTCTCCCTTTCTTGGTTCTCATGAGTGCATCTTCAGGTATCAGTATCATAGTTAGTGTGTGTGATATCTCTCTCTCTCTCTCTCTCTCTCTCTCTCTCTCTTGTTTGCGACGGGAATTGGACTTTGCCGTTCTAATGCAGTGCCTCTCATAGCCATGTGTGCAGTGAGTAAATAATTTAGGCACGCGTAGGGAGATTATTTCCAACAGCGGGAGGATATGAAGAGAGCAACAAGCAAAGCAACCAAATTGTATTTTAAATTTGAACTGAAATTGTGAAGAGCTTCATCCTACTCCAGTCTTCTGTCGCTCATGCACGCACGCGCACACTACACACACACACGCACACACACACACACACACACACACACACACACACACACACACACACACACACACACACACACACACACACACACACACACACACACACACACACACACACACATCCTACTCCAGTCTTCTGTCGCTCATATTGTTGTTAGCATTTTCCATTCCTCTCAATCATACAGCACAGGCATGTAACCTCAATACATAAACTAGAGAAGCTCTCAGAGAGCGCAGACCTCTGCCTGCATTGTCCATCCATTACTTGTTTAGTTATCTTGCTAACAAACAGACAGTCAAACAGACACACAAACAAACAGACAGACGCCGGTCCCCGATGAAAACAGAGCCTCCTTGGTGGAGGTAACTATTTGGGCATAGCAGAGAAAGCAGTGTGTGTGTGGAGATATCTGGCCGTGGAGCTGATTTGGTGTGAGCTAAGTGGAGGTAGACTGAGGTGAAGTGGTCTTAGGCCTGCTCTCAGACACACACACACACACACACACACACACACACACACACACACAGACACACACACACACTCTCTCTCTCTCTCATAGTGTGGGACCCCCGGTTCCCCCTGGTGAATAGTATGCCTCTCAGTGAAATTGTGCTGCCTGTAAGTGGCCCCACCTGGCTATCATCGACTCAGTGAGGCCTGCACTGCTCTCCCTCCCACAGAGAGCTTTGGGCAGAAACAGGAGTCGGGTATAAGCCCTGAGTAAGCCAAGCGTGAAAAAACAAAACAAAACAAAAAACCTTCCAGGAACAAGATCATGTGGATATGTTTGACCAGGGAGATAAAGGTGGCGGTGGTGTGTGTGTGTGTGTGTGTGTGTGTGTGTGAGTGAGAGAGAGAGAGAGTGTGTGTATGAGTGAGAGAGAAAGATATAGAGATGGAGAGAGAGAAAGTGAGGGAGAGCAAGAGAGAAAGGGAGCTTGTGCACACACACACACACACACACACACACACACACACACACATCCACAATGTAAACACTTTTGTCTATGTTAACATATAATATTGACTGAACCCCCTCAGGGCACAAATCTCCGGCTGCAGTCCCTTTTCTAATGGCTATGAATCAGCACCACAAGCCCAACACCTCCCAGTCAGGAGCTGTCTCTTTTAGCACTCCCTGGAGATCTCTCTCTCTCTCCTTCCCCCTCTCTCTTTCTCTCCCCCTCCCTCTCTCTCTCTCCCCTTCTCCCTCTCTCTCTCTCCTCTCGCTCTGTGTAGAGATGTTTGAAGAGTCGACTCATTATTATAGCACCATCTATCACCTGGGCCTATGTGCTATCAACTGGGCCTATGTGCTATCAACTGGGCCTATGTGCTATCAACTAGAGGAGCCACGCTACATGATATTCTGAATCCGTGTCTGTGCGATCAACACCATTATCTGAATCCGTACTCAGGTAGGAAAGTGGAGCAGGACGCCCATTACACCTGAAGTTGTGTTAAATTGGGCAGATATACTGTCTGTGTATTGAAACCTGTTATCATTGCTAATGCAATTAGTGTGATGATTATGTTTTGTCTCCCAAACACTTTGCTTGTTTGTTTTTTGAGAGACACCTTAGCTAGTGGAAGGTGCAGTAATTTGAATCAAGCTGTGCTGGGTGGGTGGGTGGTGGCAATAGACTGCAGTTCGGAGGCTACTTGCTGTGCTCTTTACAGGGTGCACAGGTGCTGTTTTGCTGTGTTGTCTCTCTTGTGTTATCATCTGCTCTTTTACTTGGTTTTAGTTTTCGGCCCAAGAGTCCGGCGGGCGGATCATGGAGGAGCTCAGGGCAGTGTGTTTTATTTCTGTTCTCCACCTCTCTCTCTCTCTCTCATAGGCCTTGTCCATGTTTACAGTGTTTCTGTTCTCCACCTCCCCTCTCTCATAGGCTCTTGTCCATGTTTACAGTGTTTCTGTTCTCCACCTCCCCTCTCTCATAGGCTCTTGTCCATGTTTACAGTGTTTCTGTTCTCCACCTCCTCTCTCTCATAGGCTCTTGTCCATGTTTACAGTGTTTCTGTTCTTCTCCTCTCTCTCTCATAGGCCTTGTCCATGTTTACAGTGTTTCTGTTCTCCACCTCCTCTCTGTCTCATAGGCCTTGTCCATGTTTAGTGTTTCTGTTGTCCACCTCCTCTCTCTCTCATAGGCCTTGTCCATGTTTACAGTGTTTCTGTTCTCCTCCTCTCTCTCTCATAGGCTCTTGTCCATGTTTACAGTGTTTCTGTTCTCCACCTCTCTCTCTCTCATAGGCTCTTGTCCATGTTTACAGTGTTTCTGTTCTCCTCCTCTCTCTCTCTCATAGGCCTTGTCCATGTTTACAGTGTTTCTGTTCTCCACCTCCTCTCTCTCTCATAGGCTCCTGTCCATGTTTAGTGTTTCTGTTCTCCACCTCCTCTCTCTCTCATAGGCTCTTGTCCATGTTTCTGTTCTCCACCTCCTCTCTCTCATAGGCTCTTGTCCATGTTTACAGTGTTTCTGTTCTCCTCTCTCTCTCTCTCTCATAGGCCCTTGTTTACAGTGTTGGCGCATTCTTCAGATCAGAATGGACATTTTCAAAGCTGTTTGTTTAGGCTCCATATCATCACTTGTGCTCATCATTAAATCAGTGTCTCCCTAGCTTAACTGTCATATGTCAGTCTGTCTAGCATGCTGTGTATATACTGTATGTAATGTGACCTGACGGACAGGAATGTCAGAATGTATAGAGAGATGTATAGTGGTGCACAGCTACAGTATGACAGAAGGGGGTTTTACTGTATATTGGTCATTTTTCATTTGCACAATGCTGTAGAAGCGATTGTTTTCTTTATACTGTCACAATATGTAAAAAAATAAATGTAAACACATCCAGTGTCTTGCAATCAATCTCCTCCACACACAATAATGTGCAATCTCCTCCACACACAATAATGTGCAACCCCCTACACACACAATTATGTGCAATCTCCTCCACACACAATAATATGCAACCCCCTCCACACACAATAATGTGCAACATAGTGCTGCCTTGCACATTGCTCATTAGAAAGCACTTATAGAGTAACTGTCATATTGACAACAAGACAAAACAGTTTCACTATCTTGACATAAATAACGGCGTCAGGAGTTGCCATTTTGATTGCAGTTGACAGTTTCATTGGTCTAAATGTTTGCATTTCGAGTCATAAACAAGGCATTTTTGAGCAAGGCTTTTGCAGCTGATCCACCGTGCTGTGCAGTGTGCTGTTTTTGGGGGAAAATGCACCAACTGCTGTGCAAATGTTAATGATGATTCGCTAAACGCAGCGAGTGACTGAGGCATGCAGGCTGTAATAAGGATGACGGGTTTGGGCTGGATGTCCAGCCTGCCTGAGAGGCTCTGCGGGCAGCAACTCAGCTCCCTCTCTGCCTCCACCTCTGAACCATTGAGCTCCATGGCCTCGGCCACTGAGTTGAGAATGCAACTGAATATGACAGACTGTCCCTAAAATGTCACGTCAACTTATTGTGTTTAAATGTCATGTCAACTTATAGTGTCTTTTTGTGACATTTTGTGTTCTTCAACAAAACAGCAAGGCAACAGTCATATTTCCGTTATTCAAGAATATTCATGAGCTCAATAATATGCTATATGCAAAATAAATTAAATACTATTATTAAACCATGTTATAAATATTGTCTAATACTAGTATTATATTGATCATTATGTATTCCAGGGAATTTTCTCTAGAAGTAGATAGATAGATGGGTGAGTGGGTGGGTGGATGGATGGATGGATGGATGGATGGATGGACTAACGGACGGACGGATAGATAGATAGATAGATGTAGATAGATAGTCGCTTTCTCTTCATTGTCTCTCCTCACTCTATGGCACATACAGTACTGGGTCATCAGGGAGCATGCCCAGTCAGTCCCCCTGACAGCATAATGAGGTCATCAGGTCTGAGCGTCGGCCACTCATGAACTCCAAATGGACGTCAGTGGAATATGATTTCTGATGGGCCCCAGCCAACAAAAACACATCAGCTTGATGGCATTGATGTGCATGCTGCACATTACAGTCATATTGATTGCACTCAGATTGCATTCAGTGTCAGCAGGTCTTTTCTTTTTCTCTTTCTCTCTCCCTCAGTATCTCATCTTGGTCCTGATGCCTACCACCTTGTTATGTCGTACGACAGGTCTAGCCTCACCTGTTTTCACACATTCATGTCCTGTCTCACTTCCACCACTAAATTAGCGCCTTCCATGTCAGACACAAGTAATTGACCACGGACTGTGCCATTATCCACCTCCCTCTCTCTCTCTCTCTCTCTCTCTCTCTCGCTCTCTCTCTCTTACCATACCACACCGTAATTGACTAATTGACCACAGAGTCTGTCATTATCTACATCCCTCTACCAACTCTCTCTCTCTCTCTCTCTCTCTCTCTCTCTCTCTCTCTCTCTCACACACTTGACCACGCCGTAACTGCTTTCCTACAGCTTATTTCTGTGTGCTGGAGTTCTGGCTCTAGTCCATTTCTAATTCTATTAAGTCCTCTTTTTCCTCAGCTTTCCATTACTAACGCTAACTTTGTTAGCCATGTAATGATGCGTAAATTGAAGGAGCTCATTGACATGCACTACCCCCTCTCTCCCCTGCGTCTAACCGCACACCCTCGCCAATGTGATTTGAACAACTTAAGCTGCTTTTTCTATATCCACAATATTCACCTTCTTTTCCATATTTTCTTATTTACTTGTTTGTTTCTTTGTTAGTTTGTGGGTTATTTGTAGACATTAACATGTGGCCAGGAGCCCAGTTCAATTAGTGTGACAGTGACAAACAACCTGTTTATTCACAGACGGCAACATAAATACTTTATGTACTTCACATTGTATAGAGATTGAAGAGAGAGAGAAAGAAAGAGAGAGAGAGAGAGAAACGACACCTGTGCCCAAACATATACATGTAAGTATGTAAACATTTACCCCATTACCTGTTGACCGCAGGTAAACTATTTGCTGGTGTTGGCTTGTTAACCTCAGGTGCTTTATTTGCCGATTTCCCTCAGGTGTCTCGTTGGCATCTTTTCTATACACACACAGGCTCGTGGCGCTGAGCTCTGATCAAACACTAGAGGAGGAGTCAGTAGAGGATATCAGCTGACTAATGAACAAACACACAACCCAGACTGCCCTCAACTGGCCTGCAGTGTGTGTGTGTGTGTGTGTGTGTGTGTGTGTGTGTGTGTGTTTGTGCGTGTGTGGGTGGGTGGATGGGTGTGTGTGTGTGTGTGGGTGGGTGGGTCTATGAATGTCTCTCTCTCTCTCTCTCTCTCTCTCTCTCTCTCTCTGTATGTGTGTGTTTGTGTGTGTGTGTGTGTGTGAGAGTGTGTTTTGGTGGGAGGAGGTGGGGTGCAAAGGACTCTTGGAAGAATTAAGTGAAAGTAAATGCATTGATATTTTGGATGATACTTCCATAGTGATAATGAGCAATGAAGATAAACACTAATATCTAATTTTCCTGCTCACCATCACCTGAGAGCCCCATGATAACATGATGCAGCCTTGCACTCTTGAGGCTTATAATGGCACATCCATCCTGGAGCATGCATGCCAATCAATGGGTTGGGCTAAAACCTTTAGCTATCGTCCCCTGGTAGTTAGCATGGGACTGTCAGAGGACTCACTCCCTTTGCACTGCATGTCTGTAAATGGAAATACGCTGTGGTGTCAGGTCAATTAGACAAAATAATACACTTTAAAACAATATCGGAATTCTCAGCGAAACCTCCAAACATGTCAAACATTTGTTCATTCTTTAACAACCATGGTAAGCAATGGAACTGCATGGTGACACCAGACTTGATAGCAGTGTGTGCGCTCTTTTGAAATGCTTTCTCATAGGGTTGGGCATCGATAACCGGTTCCGTCTTGGAACCGGGTTTAACTTATCAATTCCATCGACATCGTACGTCTTTTTTGTTATCGATTCCCTTAACGATTCCCTCAGCCTGCATGACGTTGGACTTCTTCTGGTTTTCCTGAAATGTTGTGTTACTTTGCCAAATTGTATCAAGTAACCCGCTTGGCCCGCTCTCTCTCCCTCTCCCTCTCTCGTGCGCGCTCAATGGACACACGCCCCTTGACATGCACAATCGTGAAAGCAATGACGCATAGAAGACAACTAGCGACATTAGCCTATAATTAATTTTGGTTAGCATCATAGCGAGGCTACTGCACAAATTTGATTCAAACTCTTGCATTCAAGTTGACTGATCATCTCAATGTTTTCCAACTCTAAGACTCAAAAGGGCCTGTCCCAAGGAGAAAAAGTATTAGCCTACCTTGCAACCAAAACACATGTGGGGAAACTGTCCAACCAGTAGACTAAGCTAGCCAACTATGCTACTTTGTTGACAATTTGAGGCTTCAAGCCGACAGCTGAATTAAAGAGGCAGAGTTGTAATATGAATAGTCATGAATGTCATGAATATCAGAAATGTCAGTAGTATAGATTAGAATATATAAAGAATTATATTATATTATATATATATTGTAGGCTATATATACATCTTTATAATTCTTTATAAATAATATATATATTCCTTATTGTGTTTTAAATAAACAGGCTTTTTCTACGCCTTATTGTTAAAAAATCATTCACATTATATGAAAGGAGAGCGATAAAAGGTGACCTTTTGGCGTTAAAGGCGATGCAATGAAAAATGTGGGTGCACCTACATTTTTGGGGAATCGATAAAAGAATTGATAAGGAATTTGGAGGTATCCGCCGTTCATTCCGACATACCAGCACTCCGACATTGACGTCCAATTGTCGTAGTGGAGGCATGTCTCCTTATGGGAAAAAGTCCCACCACTCCGACATTTTTTTTATTCATGGTCGCAGTGGCGGTATTTCACTTTTTTTTCAAACAACGTGCCATTCCGACATGAGGTAATTAATAGGCTATTAATGTTACAGTTATTATTTTGCTGTCACTTCGTCTTTTTTATGGCCTAGAAGGTTGTATTTGGTATCTGTGGATAGCTCTAGCTCTCCTCTTTTATCTGACATGCAAGTCATATATTTTTGACCAGGCGTTTCACGAGTAAATCAAACGAAAGTAGCGAGCCGAAGCTATATGACATTCTTATTTGTTTGTCACTTCGTCTGTTTTTATAACACAAAAGGATCGATGTGTTTGGTATCAACGGAAAGCTCTGTTTCTCCTCTTTCATTTGATATGCTTGTCATGTCTGTGCGATGCCTAGTCCCGGAGTAATCCAAGCGAGAGCAGTGGCTGTGTGCGTGAATGCAGAGCAATATAGACTGTAAATATGATATACTTTGATTTAAATTCATGATTTTATTTTATACTTTATACTTGATCGTACAGACACGTGTCTAGTCTCGTTGGAAAGCCCCGGTTCTGCTCTTTCATGCAATATAGGTCTCATCTCGCTGTGACTAATAATCACGGAGCAATGTAACAGAGAAGAATGGGTGTGTTTTTTGACGCACTTTGCATCCGTCGGGCTCATAGGGTCCGTTAAATTGACTTGGAAAAAAATAGGATTTGTAAACTGTCGGAATGGGGGTACTAAAATGTGTCGGATTGGCAGCATGTCTAAATAGCAGCATGTCGAAATAGAGGCATGTCTAAATGGAAGCATGTCGTAGTGGTGGCATGTCTGAGTGGCAGCATGTAACCAGGAATTGGATTGATAGGTAGAATCGATAATGCCATCGATATTGATAAAAACGTATCAATACCCATCCCTACTTTCTCAGAACGCCCCAAAAATGGCCAACTGTTGAGCGTATGGGTAAGACCGAGAGGCGGAAAGCGGTTGCATAATTCACCTATGACCCAAAGAGAAGAAAATTATGGGAGTGGAAGGTCAGAAGAAAAACTGTGTCTATTGCACCCCTGCTACAAATAGCCTTGGCCACACAGCTGAGCTATTTACACCCTGTGACGTAACAACAAAAACATTTTGCTCGCGTGCTAGCCCTGGCAGGACTATCTTAGCAGGAGATGGCCTATACCTAAGTCCTAAATCTAACCATTTAGGATTATTAAAACAATATTTTAGATGGTAAAGTGGTGCTAAATTTCCATAAACTTTGTTCAGTGAACGGGTAAAATCGTCCGTTTGTAATGATTATCATAGAATATCCATATTGAGGTCAGAATTGTCAACATTTCGAAAGATTATTGTAGTTAGCGTGGTTAGCATAGTTAGCTTTGTGCATTCTCAGCAGGCAGAAAGCTATTACATAAACAGAATGGACGGAAGATGAAAACCGGGCAGATTTCCGGTTTAAGGAATAAGGTGGATAACAGTGGAACACACACACACACACACACACACACACACACACACACACACACATGTACGCACACACACAAGGTGGATAGCAGAGCTAGAGAGACCGCCCCGCACCACTGCTTACGCCGTCCAGCACTCAGCAGCCATGGGACGCAGCCCTGTGTCAGAGTGGTGACACATGGCTCTAAGTGCTACCTGGTGGGCGAAGAGTGGCCAGTAATCGCTGCCATCAACAGAAGCCTCGCAGTGGCCTGTGATTGTGCTGCCGGCCGGACCACACAAGTGCAACAGAAGAATGCGTTCAGAAGCTCTTTGGGGCAGCAGGTGTAAACAGTCCTGCAAGTCTAGTTGTTCACTGTGGACATTCAGAACCTCTTCAGAAAGCTTCAACTGGACGAGATGGTTCATTTTTAGCTGTTCGGCTGACCTGTTAGACGACCTCTCTGCCCATTTGATAACATAGAGAGAGGCATATCTGTCCACACTCATGTGTTGGACTACTGATGTAGGTCTACCGTAGCTGGGTTCTCTGTCACTCTGTCACACAAGGATGACAGACAATTTTGAGAGAATGGGTGGAATTTGAAGCTGTGGATATTCTTTTAGCTCACAGCGGGGAATGTGGTTTTACAGCTGAGATTGTGTGCTGTGTGCGTCTGATGGTAAAGTGCTTTTTATTCCTTCTCATTATAGTCTTTTTAAGGAGCTCTTCAGGGGGTCTCA